>NC_140385.1:13595000-13602500 GCF_054491055.1 Hypomesus nipponensis
TTTCAGTTTCTAAGTGAATGAGCAAAAGAGCATACAGCACCTGGTATTCCCAGGCGGTCTCCCATCCAAGTACTAACCAGGCCCGACCCTGCTTAGCTTCCGAGATCAGGCGTTGCCAGGCTTGTATGGCCGTACGAAATAAGTTGACAACCATAGGCTACTTATCCATATACAGATTTGGCAATTGACAATGCAAGGTGGTCTCTCTCTCTCTCTCTCTCGTGTCAAAATGAAAACAGCTTTCAGTCCCTTTCATGAAGGACTACTTGTGCATATTGCAAGATTTCAGTTTCTAAGTGAATGAGCAAAAGAGCATACAGCACCTGGTATTCCCAGACGGTCTCCCATCCAAGTACTAACCAGGCCCGACCCTGCTTAGCTTCCGAGATCAGACGTTGCCAGGCTGGTATGGCCGTACGAAATAAGTTGACAACCATAGTCTACTTATCCATATACAGATTTAGCAATTGACAATGCAAGGTGGTCTCTCTCTCTCTCTCTCTCTCTCTCTCTCTCTCTCTCTCTCTCTCTCTCTCTCTCTCTCTCTCTCTCTCTCTCTCTCTCGTGTCAAAATGAAAACAGCTTCCAGCCCCTTTCATGAAGGACTACTTGTGCATATTGCAAGATTTCAGTTTCTAAGTGAATGAGCAAAAGAGCATACAGCACCTGGTATTCCCAGGCGGTCTCCCATCCAAGTACTAACCAGGCCCGACCCTGCTTAGCTTCCGAGATCAGACGAGATCGGGCGTTGCCAGGCTTGTATGGCCGTACGAAATAAGTTGACAACCATAGGCTACTTATCCATATACAGATTTGGCAATTGACAATGCAAGGTGGTCTCTCTCTCTCTCTCTCTCTCTCTCTCTCTCTCTCTCTCTCTCTCTCTCTCTCTCTCGTGTCAAAATGAAAACAGCTTCCAGCCCCTTTCATGAAGGACTACTTGTACATATTGCAAGATTTCAGTTTCTAAGTGAATGAGCAAAAGAGCATATAGCACCTGGTATTCCCAGGCGGTCTCCCATCCAAGTACTAACCAGGCCCGACCCTGCTTAGCTTCCGAGATCAGACGAGATCGGCGTTGCCAGGCTGGTATGGCCGTACGAAATAAGTTGACAACCATAGGCTACTTATCCATATACAGATTTGGCAATTGACAATGCAAGGTGGTCTCTCTCTCTCTCTCTCTCTCGTGTCAAAATGAAAACAGCTTCCAGCCCCTTTCATGAAGGACTACTTGTGCATATTGCAAGATTTCAGTTTCTAAGTGAATGAGCAAAAGAGCATACAGCACCTGGTATTCCCAGGCGGTCTCCCATCCAAGTACTAACCAGGCCCGACCCTGCTTAGCTTCCGAGATCAGACGAGATCGGGCGTTGCCAGGCTTGTATGGCCGTACGAAATAAGTTGACAACCATAGGCTACTTATCCATATACAGATTTGGCAATTGACAATGCAAGGTGGTCTCTCTCTCTCTCTCTCTCTCTCTCTCTCTCTCTCTCTCTCTCTCTCTCTCTCTCGTGTCAAAATGAAAACAGCTTCCAGCCCCTTTCATGAAGGACTACTTGTACATATTGCAAGATTTCAGTTTCTAAGTGAATGAGCAAAAGAGCATATAGCACCTGGTATTCCCAGGCGGTCTCCCATCCAAGTACTAACCAGGCCCGACCCTGCTTAGCTTCCGAGATCAGACGAGATCGGCGTTGCCAGGCTGGTATGGCCGTACGAAATAAGTTGACAACCATAGGCTACTTATCCATATACAGATTTGGCAATTGACAATGCAAGGTGGTCTCTCTCTCTCTCTCTCTCTCGTGTCAAAATGAAAACAGCTTCCAGCCCCTTTCATGAAGGACTACTTGTGCATATTGCAAGATTTCAGTTTCTAAGTGAATGAGCAAAAGAGCATACAGCACCTGGTATTCCCAGGCGGTCTCCCATCCAAGTACTAACCAGGCCCGACCCTGCTTAGCTTCCGAGATCAGACGTTGCCAGGCTGGTATGGCCGTACGAAATAAGTTGACAACCATAGGCTACTTATCCATATACAGATTTAGCAATTGACAATGCAAGGTGGTCTCTCTCTCTCTCTCTCTCGTGTCAAAATGAAAACAGCTTCCAGCCCCTTTCATGAAGGACTACTTGTGCATATTGCAAGATTTCCGTTTCTAAGTGAATGAGCAAAAGAGCATACAGCACCTGGTATTCCCAGGCGGTCTCCCATCCAAGTACTAACCAGGCCCGACCCTGCTTAGCTTCCGAGATCAGACGAGATCGGGCGTTGCCAGGCTGGTATGGCCGTACGAAATAAGTTGACAACCATAGGCTACTTATCCATATACAGATTTGGCAATTGACAATGCAAGGCGGTCTCTCTCTCTCTCTCTCTCTCTCTCTCTCTCTCTCTCTCTCTCTCTCTCTCTCTCTCTCTCTCTCTCTCTCTCTCTCTCTCTCTCTCTCTCTCTCTCTCTCTCTCTCTCTCTCTCTCTCGTGTCAAAATGAAAACAGCTTCCAGCCCCTTTCATGAAGGACTACTTGTGCATATTGCAAGATTTCAGTTTCTAAGTGAATGAGCAAAAGAGCATACAGCACCTGGTATTCCCAGGCGGTCTCCCATCCAAGTACTAACCAGGCCCGACCCTGCTTAGCTTCCGAGATCAGACGAGATCGGGCGTTGCCAGGCTTGTATGGCCGTACGAAATAAGTTGACAACCATAGGCTACTTATCCATATACAGATTTGGCAATTGACAATGCAAGGTGGTCTCTCTCTCTCTCTCTCTCTCTCTCTCTCTCTCTCTCTCTCTCTCTCTCTCTCTCGTGTCAAAATGAAAACAGCTTCCAGCCCCTTTCATGAAGGACTACTTGTACATATTGCAAGATTTCAGTTTCTAAGTGAATGAGCAAAAGAGCATATAGCACCTGGTATTCCCAGGCGGTCTCCCATCCAAGTACTAACCAGGCCCGACCCTGCTTAGCTTCCGAGATCAGACGAGATCGGCGTTGCCAGGCTGGTATGGCCGTACGAAATAAGTTGACAACCATAGGCTACTTATCCATATACAGATTTGGCAATTGACAATGCAAGGTGGTCTCTCTCTCTCTCTCTCTCGTGTCAAAATGAAAACAGCTTCCAGCCCCTTTCATGAAGGACTACTTGTGCATATTGCAAGATTTCAGTTTCTAAGTGAATGAGCAAAAGAGCATACAGCACCTGGTATTCCCAGGCGGTCTCCCATCCAAGTACTAACCAGGCCCGACCCTGCTTAGCTTCCGAGATCAGACGTTGCCAGGCTGGTATGGCCGTACGAAATAAGTTGACAACCATAGGCTACTTATCCATATACAGATTTAGCAATTGACAATGCAAGGTGGTCTCTCTCTCTCTCTCTCTCGTGTCAAAATGAAAACAGCTTCCAGCCCCTTTCATGAAGGACTACTTGTGCATATTGCAAGATTTCAGTTTCTAAGTGAATGAGCAAAAGAGCATACAGCACCTGGTATTCCCAGGCGGTCTCCCATCCAAGTACTAACCAGGCCCGACCCTGCTTAGCTTCCGAGATCAGACGAGATCGGGCGTTGCCAGGCTGGTATGGCCGTACGAAATAAGTTGACAACCATAGGCTACTTATCCATATACAGATTTGGCAATTGACAATGCAAGGCGGTCTCTCTCTCTCTCTCTCTCTCTCTCTCTCTCGTGTCAAAATGAAAACAGCTTCCAGCCCCTTTCATGAAGGACTACTTGTACATATTGCAAGATTTCAGTTTCTAAGTGAATGAGCAAAAGAGCATATAGCACCTGGTATTCCCAGCCGGTCTCCCATCCAAGTACTAACCAGGCCCGACCCTGCTTAGCTTCCGAGATCAGACGAGATCGGGCGTTGCCAGGCTGGTATGGCCGTACAAAATAAGTTGACAACCATAGGCTACTTATCCATATACAGATTTGGCAATTGACAATGCAAGGTGGTCTCTCTCTCTCTTTCTCTCTCTCTCTCGTGTCAAAATGAAAACAGCTTCCAGCCCCTTTCATGAAGGACTACTTGTGCATATTGCAAGATTTCAGTTTCTAAGTGAATGAGCAAAAGAGCATACAGCACCTGGTATTCCCAGGCGGTCTCCCATCCAAGTACTAACCAGGCCCGACCCTGCTTAGCTTCCGAGATCAGACGAGATCGGGCGTTGCCAGGCTGGTATGTCCGTACGAAATAAGTTGACAACCATAGGCTACTTATCCATATACAGATTTGGCAATTGACAATGCAAGGTGGTCTCTCTCTCTCTCTCTCTCTCTCTCGTGTCAAAATGAAAAAAAGCTTCCAGCCCCTTTCATGAAGGACTACTTGTGCATATTGCAAGATTTCAGTTTCTAAGTGAATGAGCAAAAGAGCATACAGCACCTGGTATTCCCAGGCGGTCTCCCATCCAAGTACTAACCAGGCCCGACCCTGCTTAGCTTCCGAGATCAGACGAGATCGGGCGTTGCCAGGCTTGTATGGCCGTACGAAATAAGTTGACAACCATAGGCTACTTATCCATATACAGATTTGGCAATTGACAATGCAAGGTGGTCTCTCTCTCTCTCTCTCTCTCTCTCTCTCTCTCTCTCTCTCTCTCTCTCTCTCTCTCTCTCTCTCTCTCTCTCTCTCTCTCTCTCGTGTCAAAATGAAAACAGCTTCCAGCCCCTTTCATGAAGGACTACTTGTACATATTGCAAGATTTCAGTTTCTAAGTGAATGAGCAAAAGAGCATATAGCACCTGGTATTCCCAGGCGGTCTCCCATCCAAGTACTAACCAGGCCCGACCCTGCTTAGCTTCCGAGATCAGACGAGATCGGCGTTGCCAGGCTGGTATGGCCGTACGAAATAAGTTGACAACCATAGGCTACTTATCCATATACAGATTTGGCAATTGACAATGCAAGGTGGTCTCTCTCTCTCTCTCTCTCTCGTGTCAAAATGAAAACAGCTTCCAGCCCCTTTCATGAAGGACTACTTGTGCATATTGCAAGATTTCAGTTTCTAAGTGAATGAGCAAAAGAGCATACAGCACCTGGTATTCCCAGGCGGTCTCCCATCCAAGTACTAACCAGGCCCGACCCTGCTTAGCTTCCGAGATCAGACGTTGCCAGGCTGGTATGGCCGTACGAAATAAGTTGACAACCATAGGCTACTTATCCATATACAGATTTAGCAATTGACAATGCAAGGTGGTCTCTCTCTCTCTCTCTCTCGTGTCAAAATGAAAACAGCTTCCAGCCCCTTTCATGAAGGACTACTTGTGCATATTGCAAGATTTCAGATTCTAAGTGAATGAGCAAAAGAGCATACAGCACCTGGTATTCCCAGGCGGTCTCCCATCCAAGTACTAACCAGGCCCGACCCTGCTTAGCTTCCGAGATCAGACGAGATCGGGCGTTGCCAGGCTGGTATGGCCGTACGAAATAAGTTGACAACCATAGGCTACTTATCCATATACAGATTTGGCAATTGACAATGCAAGGCGGTCTCTCTCTCTCTCTCTCTCTCTCTCTCTCTCTCTCTCTCGTGTCAAAATGAAAACAGCTTCCAGCCCCTTTCATGAAGGACTACTTGTACATATTGCAAGATTTCAGTTTCTAAGTGAATGAGCAAAAGAGCATATAGCACCTGGTATTCCCAGCCGGTCTCCCATCCAAGTACTAACCAGGCCCGACCCTGCTTAGCTTCCGAGATCAGACGAGATCGGGCGTTGCCAGGCTGGTATGGCCGTACAAAATAAGTTGACAACCATAGGCTACTTATCCATATACAGATTTGGCAATTGACAATGCAAGGTGGTCTCTCTCTCTCTTTCTCTCTCTCTCTCGTGTCAAAATGAAAACAGCTTCCAGCCCCTTTCATGAAGGACTACTTGTGCATATTGCAAGATTTCAGTTTCTAAGTGAATGAGCAAAAGAGCATACAGCACCTGGTATTCCCAGGCGGTCTCCCATCCAAGTACTAACCAGGCCCGACCCTGCTTAGCTTCCGAGATCAGACGAGATCGGGCGTTGCCAGGCTGGTATGTCCGTACGAAATAAGTTGACAACCATAGGCTACTTATCCATATACAGATTTGGCAATTGACAATGCAAGGTGGTCTCTCTCTCTCTCTCTCTCTCTCTCGTGTCAAAATGAAAACAGCTTCCAGCCCCTTTCATGAAGGACTACTTGTGCATATTGCAAGATTTCAGTTTCTAAGTGAATGAGCAAAAGAGCATACAGCACCTGGTATTCCCAGGCGGTCTCCCATCCAAGTACTAACCAGGCCCGACCCTGCTTAGCTTCCGAGATCAGGCGTTGCCAGGCTGGTTTGGCCGTACGAAATAAGTTGACAACCATAGGCTACTTATCCATATACAGATTTGGCATTTGACAATGCAAGGTGGTCTCTCTCTCTCTCTCTCTCGTGTCAAAATGAAAACAGCTTCCAGCCCCTTTCATGAAGGACTACTTGTGCATATTGCAAGATTTCAGTTTCTAAGTGAATGAGCAAAAGAGCATACAGCACCTGGTATTCCCAGGCGGTCTCCCATCCAAGTACTAACCAGGCCCGACCCTGCTTAGCTTCCGAGATCAGACGAGATCAGGCGTTGCCAGGCTGGTATGGCCGTACGAAATAAGTTGACAACCATAGGCTACTTATCCATATACAGATTTAGCAATTGACAATGCAAGGTGGTCTCTCTCTCTCTCTCTCTCTCTCTCTCTCTCGTGTCAAAATGAAAACAGCTGCCAGTCCCTTTCATGAAGGACTACTTGTGCATATTGCAAGATTTCAGTTTCTAAGTGAATGAGCAAAAGAGCATACAGCACCTGGTATTCCCAGGCGGTCTCCCATCCAAGTACTAACCAGGCCCGACCCTGCTTAGCTTCCGAGATCAGACGTTGCCAGGCTGGTATGGCCGTACGAAATAAGTTGACAACCATAGTCTACTTATCCATATACAGATTTAGCAATTGACAATGCAAGGTGGTCTCTCTCTCTCTCTCTCTCGTGTCAAAATGAAAACAGCTTCCAGCCCCTTTCATGAAGGACTACTTGTGCATATTGCAAGATTTCAGTTTCTAAGTGAATGAGCAAAAGAGCATACAGCACCTGGTATTCCCAGGCGGTCTCCCATCCAAGTACTAACCAGGCCCGACCCTGCTTAGCTTCCGAGATCAGACGAGATCGGGCGTTGCCAGGCTGGTATGGCCGTACGAAATAAGTTGACAACCATAGGCTACTTATCCATATACAGATTTGGCAATTGACAATGCAAGGTGGTCTCTCTCTCTCTCTCTCTCTCTCTCTCTCTCTCTCGTGTCAAAATGAAAACAGCTTCCAGCCTCTTTCATGAAGGACTACTTGTACATATTGCAAGATTTCAGTTTCTAAGTGAATGAGCAAAAGAGCATATAGCACCTGGTATTCCAAGGCGGTCTCCCATCCAAGTACTAACCAGGCCCGACCCTGCTTAGCTTCCGAGATCAGAC
>NC_140385.1:13607500-13617500 GCF_054491055.1 Hypomesus nipponensis
AGTACTAACCTGGCCCGACCCTGCTTAGCTTCCGAGATCAGACGAGATCGGGCGTTGCCAGGCTGGTATGGCCGTACGAAATAAGTTGACAACCATAGGCTACTTATCCATATACAGATTTGGCAATTGACAATGCAAGGCGGTCTCTCTCTCTCTCTCTCGTGTCAAAATGAAAACAGCTTCCAGCCCCTTTAATGAAGGACTACTTGTGCATATTGCAAGATTTCAGTTTCTAAGTGAATGAGCAAAAGAGCATAAAGCACCTGGTATTCCCAGGCGGTCTCCCATCCAAGTACTAACCAGGCCCGACCCTGCTTAGCTTCCGAGATCAGGCGTTGCCAGGCTGGTATGGCCGTACGAAATAAGTTGACAACCATAGGCTACTTATCCATATACAGATTTGGCAATTGACAATGCAAGGTGGTCTCTCTCTCTCTCTCTCTCTCTCTCTCTCTCTCTCTCTCTCTCGTGTCAAAATGAAAACAGCTTCCAGCCCCTTTCATGAAGGACTACTTGTACATATTGCAAGATTTCAGTTTCTAAGTGAATGAGCAAAAGAGCATATAGCACCTGGTATTCCCAGGCGGTCTCCCATCCAAGTACTAACCAGGCCCGACCCTGCTTAGCTTCCGAGATCAGACGAGATCGGCGTTGCCAGGCTGGTATGGCCGTACGAAATAAGTTGACAACCATAGGCTACTTATCCATATACAGATTTGGCAATTGACAATGCAAGGTGGTCTCTCTCTCTCTCTCTCTCTCTCGTGTCAAAATGAAAACAGCTTCCAGCCCCTTTCATGAAGGACTACTTGTGCATATTGCAAGATTTCAGTTTCTAAGTGAATGAGCAAAAGAGCATACAGCACCTGGTATTCCCAGGCGGTCTCCCATCCAAGTACTAACCAGGCCCGACCCTGCTTAGCTTCCGAGATCAGACGTTGCCAGGCTGGTATGGCCGTACGAAATAAGTTGACAACCATAGGCTACTTATCCATATACAGATTTGGCAATTGACAATGCAAGGCGGTCTCTCTCTCTCTCTCTCTCTCTCTCTCTCTCTCTCTCTCTCTCTCTCTCTCTCTCTCTCTCTCTCTCTCTCTCTCTCTCTCTCTCTCTCTCTCTCTCTCTCTCTCTCTCTCTCTCTCTCGTGTCAAAATGAAAACAGCTTCCAGCCCCTTTCATGAAGGACTACTTGTACATATTGCAAGATTTCAGTTTCTAAGTGAATGAGCAAAAGAGCATATAGCACCTGGTATTCCCAGCCGGTCTCCCATCCAAGTACTAACCAGGCCCGACCCTGCTTAGCTTCCGAGATCAGACGAGATCGGGCGTTGCCAGGCTGGTATGGCCGTACGAAATAAGTTGACAACCATAGGCTACTTATCCATATACAGATTTGGCAATTGACAATGCAAGGTGGTCTCTCTCTCTCTCTCTCTCTCTCTCGTGTCAAAATGAAAACAGCTTCCAGCCCCTTTCATGAAGGACTACTTGTGCATATTGCAAGATTTCAGTTTCTAAGTGAATGAGCAAAAGAGCATACAGCACCTGGTATTCCCAGGCGGTCTCCCATCCAAGTACTAACCAGGCCCGACCCTGCTTAGCTTCCGAGATCAGACGAGATCGGGCGTTGCCAGGCTGGTATGGCCGTACGAAATAAGTTGACAACCATAGGCTACTTATCCATATACAGATTTGGCAATTGACAATGCAAGGTGGTCTCTCTCTCTCTCTCTCTCTCTCGTGTCAAAATGAAAACAGCTTCCAGCCCCTTTCATGAAGGACTACTTGTACATATTGCAAGATTTCAGTTTCTAAGTGAATGAGCAAAAGAGCATATAGCACCTGGTATTCCCAGGCGGTCTCCCATCCAAGTACTTACCAGGCCCGACCCTGCTTAGCTTCCGAGATCAGACGAAATCGGGCGTTGCCAGGCTGGTATGGCCGTACGAAATAAGTTGACAACCATAGGCTACTTATCCATATACAGATTTGGCAATTTACAATGCAAGGTGGTCTCTCTCTCTCTCTCTCTCTCTCTCTCTCTCGTGTCAAAATGAAAACAGCTTCCATTCCCTTTCATGAAGGACTACTTGTGCATATTGCAACATTTCAGTTTCTAAGTGAATGAGCAAAAGAGCATACAGCACCTGGTATTCCCAGGCGGTCTCCCATCCAAGTACTAACCAGGCCCGACCCTGCTTAGCTTCCGAGATCAGACGAGATCGGGCGTTGCCAGGCTGGTATGGCCGTACGAAATAAGTTGACAACCATAGGCTACTTATCCATATACAGATTTAGCAATTGACAATGCAAGGTGGTCTCTCTCTCTCTCTCGTGTCAAAATGAAAACAGCTTCCAGCCCCTTTGATGAAGGACTACTTGTGCATATTGCAAGATTTCAGTTTCTAAGTGAATGAGCAAAAGAGCATACAGCACCTGGTATTCCCAGGCGGTCTCCCATCCAAGTACTAACCTGGCCCGACCCTGCTTAGCTTCCGAGATCAGACGAGATCGGGCGTTGCCAGGCTGGTATGGCTTTACGAAATAAGTTGACAACCATAGGCTACTTATCCATATACAGATTTGGCAATTGACAATGCAAGGTGGTCTCTCTCTCTCTCTCTCTCTCTCTCTCTCTCGTGTCAAAATGAAAACAGCTTCCAGCCCCTTTCATGAAGGACTACTTGTGCATATTGCAAGATTTCAGTTTCTAAGTGAATGAGCAAAAGAGCATACAGCACCTGGTATTCCCAGGCGGTCTCCCATCCAAGTACTAACCAGGCCCGACCCTGCTTAGCTTCCGAGATCAGACGAGATCGGGCGTTGCCAGGCTGGTATGGCCGTACGAAATAAGTTGACAACCATAGGCTACTTATCCATATACAGATTTAGCAATTGACAATGCAAGGTGGTCTCTCTCTCTCTCTCTCTCTCTCTCTCTCTCTCGTGTCAAAATGAAAACAGCTTCCAGCCCCTTTCATGAAGGACTACTTGTGCATATTGCAAGATTTCAGTTTCTAAGTGAATGAGCAAAAGAGCATACAGCACCTGGTATTCCCAGGCGGTCTCCCATCCAAGTACTAACCAGGCCCGACCCTGCTTAGCTTCCGAGATCAGACGAGATCGGGCGTTGCCAGGCTGGTATGGCCGTACGAAATAAGTTGACAACCATAGGCTACTTATCCATATACAGATTTGGCAATTGACAATGCAAGGCGGTCTCTCTCTCTCTCTCTCTCTCTCTCGTGTCAAAATGAAAACAGCTTCCAGCCCCTTTCATGAAGGACTACTTGTACATATTGCAAGATTTCAGTTTCTAAGTGAATGAACAAAAGAGCATATAGCACCTGGTATTCCCAGCCGGTCTCCCATCCAAGTACTAACCAGGCCCGACCCTGCTTAGCTTCCGAGATCAGACGTTGCCAGGCTGGTATGGCCGTACGAAATAAGTTGACAACCATAGGCTACTTATCCATATACAGATTTAGCAATTGACAATGCAAGGTGGTCTCTCTCTCTCTCTCTCTCTCGTCAAAATGAAAACAGCTTCCAGCCCCTTTCATGAAGGACTACTTGTGCATATTGCAAGATTTCAGTTTCTAAGTGAATGAGCAAAAGAGCATACAGCACCTGGTATTCCCAGGCGGTCTCCCATCCAAGTACTAACCAGGCCCGACCCTGCTTAGCTTCCGAGATCAGACGAGATCGGGCGTTGCCAGGCTGGTATGGCCGTACGAAATAAGTTGACAACCATAGGCTACTTATCCATATACAGATTTGGCAATTGACAATGCAAGGCGGTCTCTCTCTCTCTCTCTCTCTCTCTCTCTCTCTCTCTCTCTCGTGTCAAAATGAAAACAGCTTCCAGCCCCTTTCATGAAGGACTACTTGTACATATTGCAAGATTTCAGTTTCTAAGTGAATGAACAAAAGAGCATATAGCACCTGGTATTCCCAGGCGGTCTCCCATCCAAGTACTAACCAGGCCCGACC
Source organism: Hypomesus nipponensis (assembly GCF_054491055.1). Taxonomy (NCBI): domain Eukaryota; kingdom Metazoa; phylum Chordata; class Actinopteri; order Osmeriformes; family Osmeridae; genus Hypomesus; species Hypomesus nipponensis. Next base: position 13,611,497 of record NC_140385.1, read on the forward strand.
CTGCTTAGCTTCCGAGATCAGACGAGATCGGGCGTTGCCAGGCTGGTATGTCCGTACGAAATAAGTTGACAACCATAGGCTACTTATCCATATACAGATTTGGCAATTGACAATGCAAGGTGGTCTCTCTCTCTTTCTCTCTCTCTCTCTCTCGTGTCAAAATGAAAACAGCTTCCAGCCCCTTTCATGAAGGACTACTTGTGCATATTGCAAGATTTCAGTTTCTAAGTGAATGAGCAAAAGAGCATACAGCACCTGGTATTCCCAGGCGGTCTCCCATCCAAGTACTAACCAGGCCCGACCCTGCTTAGCTTCCGAGATCAGACGTTGCCAGGCTGGTATGGCCGTACGAAATAAGTTGACAACCATAGTCTACTTATCCATATACAGATTTAGCAATTGACAATGCAAGGTGGTCTCTCTCTCTCTCTCTCGTGTCAAAATGAAAACAGCTTCCAGCCCCTTTAATGAAGGACTACTTGTGCATATTGCAAGATTTCAGTTTCTAAGTGAATGAGCAAAAGAGCATAAAGCACCTGGTATTCCCAGGCGGTCTCCCATCCAAGTACTAACCAGGCCCGACCCTGCTTAGCTTCCGAGATCAGACGAGATCGGGCGTTGCCAGGCTGGTATGGCCGTACGAAATAAGTTGACAACCATAGGCTACTTATCCATATACAGATTTGGCAATTGACAATGCAAGGTGGTCTCTCTCTCTCTCTCTCTCTCTCTCTCTCGTGTCAAAATGAAAACAGCTTCCAGCCCCTTTCATGAAGGACTACTTGTACATATTGCAAGATTTCAGTTTCTAAGTGAATGAGCAAAAGAGCATATAGCACCTGGTATTCCCAGGCGGTCTCCCATCCAAGTACTAACCAGGCCCGACCCTGCTTAGCTTCCGAGATCAGACGAGATCGGCGTTGCCAGGCTGGTATGGCCGTACGAAATAAGTTGACAACCATAGGCTACTTATCCATATACAGATTTGGCAATTGACAATGCAAGGTGGTCTCTCTCTCTCTCTCTCTCTCTCTCGTGTCAAAATGAAAACAGCTTCCAGCCCCTTTCATGAAGGACTACTTGTGCATATTGCAAGATTTCAGTTTCTAAGTGAATGAGCAAAAGAGCATACAGCACCTGGTATTCCCAGGCGGTCTCCCATCCAAGTACTAACCAGGCCCGACCCTGCTTAGCTTCCGAGATCAGACGTTGCCAGGCTGGTATGGCCGTACGAAATAAGTTGACAACCATAGGCTACTTATCCATATACAGATTTAGCAATTGACAATGCAAGGTGGTCTCTCTCTCTCTCTCTCTCTCTCTCTCTCGTCAAAATGAAAACAGCTTCCAGCCCCTTTCATGAAGGACTACTTGTGCATATTGCAAGATTTCAGTTTCTAAGTGAATGAGCAAAAGAGCATACAGCACCTGGTATTCCCAGGCGGTCTCCCATCCAAGTACTAACCAGGCCCGACCCTGCTTAGCTTCCGAGATCAGACGAGATCGGGCGTTGCCAGGCTGGTATGGCCGTACGAAATAAGTTGACAACCATAGGCTACTTATCCATATACAGATTTGGCAATTGACAATGCAAGGCGGTCTCTCTCTCTCTCTCTCTCTCTCTCTCTCTCTCTCTCTCTCTCTCTCTCTCTCTCTCTCTCTCTCTCTCTCTCTCTCTCTCTCTCTCTCTCTCTCTCTCTCTCTCTCTCTCTCTCTCTCGTGTCAAAATGAAAACAGCTTCCAGCCCCTTTCATGAAGGACTACTTGTGCATATTGCAAGATTTCAGTTTCTAAGTGAATGAGCAAAAGAGCATATAGCACCTGGTATTCCCAGGCGGTCTCCCATCCAAGTACTTACCAGGCCCGACCCTGCTTAGCTTCCGAGATCAGACGAAATCAGGCGTTGCCAGGCTGGTATGGCCGTACGAAATAAGTTGACAACCATAGGCTACTTATCCATATACAGATTTGGCAATTTACAATGCAAGGTGGTCTCTCTCTCTCTCTCTCTCTCTCTCTCTCTCGTGTCAAAATGAAAACAGCTTCCATTCCCTTTCATGAAGGACTACTTGTGCATATTGCAACATTTCAGTTTCTAAGTGAATGAGCAAAAGAGCATACAGCACCTGGTATTCCCAGGCGGTCTCCCATCCAAGTACTAACCAGGCCCGACCCTGCTTAGCTTCCGAAATAAGACGAGATCGGGCGTTGCCAGGCTGGTATGGCCGTACGAAATAAGTTGACAACCATAGGCTACTTATCCATATACAGATTTAGCAATTGACAATGCAAGGTGGTCTCTCTCTCTCTCTCTCTCTCGTGTCAAAATGAAAACAGCTTCCAGCCCCTTTGATGAAGGACTACTTGTGCATATTGCAACATTTCAGTTTCTAAGTGAATGAGCAAAAGAGCATACAGCACCTGGTATTCCCAGGCGGTCTCCCATCCAAGTACTAACCAGGCCCGACCCTGCTTAGCTTCCGAAATAAGACGAGATCGGGCGTTGCCAGGCTGGTATGGCCGTACGAAATAAGTTGACAACCATAGGCTACTTATCCATATACAGATTTAGCAATTGACAATGCAAGGTGGTCTCTCTCTCTCTCTCTCTCTCGTGTCAAAATGAAAACAGCTTCCAGCCCCTTTGATGAAGGACTACTTGTGCATATTGCAAGATTTCAGTTTCTAAGTGAATGAGCAAAAGAGCATACAGCACCTGGTATTCCCAGGCGGTCTCCCATCCAAGTACTAACCAGGCCCGACCCTGCTTAGCTTCCGAGATCAGACGAGATCGGGCGTTGCCAGGCTGGTATGGCCGTACGAAATAAGTTGACAACCATAGGCTACTTATCCATATACAGATTTGGCAATTGACAATGCAAGGTGGTCTCTCTTTCTCTCTCTCTCTCTCGTGTCAAAATGAAAACAGCTTCCAGCCCCTTTCATGAAGGACTACTTGTACATATTGCAAGATTTCAGTTTCTAAGTGAATGAGCAAAAGAGCATATAGCACCTGGTATTCCCAGGCGGTCTCCCATCCAAGTACTTACCAGGCCCGACCCTGCTTAGCTTCCGAGATCAGACGAAATCAGGCGTTGCCAGGCTGGTATGGCCGTACGAAATAAGTTGACAACCATAGGCTACTTATCCATATACAGATTTGGCAATTTACAATGCAAGGTGGTCTCTCTCTCTCTCTCTCTCTCTCTCTCTCTCTCGTGTCAAAATGAAAACAGCTTCCATTCCCTTTCATGAAGGACTACTTGTGCATATTGCAACATTTCAGTTTCTAAGTGAATGAGCAAAAGAGCATACAGCACCTGGTATTCCCAGGCGGTCTCCCATCCAAGTACTAACCAGGCCCGACCCTGCTTAGCTTCCGAAATAAGACGAGATCGGGCGTTGCCAGGCTGGTATGGCCGTACGAAATAAGTTGACAACCATAGGCTACTTATCCATATACAGATTTAGCAATTGACAATGCAAGGTGGTCTCTCTCTCTCTCTCTCTCTCGTGTCAAAATGAAAACAGCTTCCAGCCCCTTTGATGAAGGACTACTTGTGCATATTGCAAGATTTCAGTTTCTAAGTGAATGAGCAAAAGAGCATACAGCACCTGGTATTCCCAGGCGGTCTCCCATCCAAGTACTAACCTGGCCCGACCCTGCTTAGCTTCCGAGATCAGACGAGATCGGGCGTTGCCAGGCTGGTATGGCCGTACGAAATAAGTTGACAACCATAGGCTACTTATCCATATACAGATTTGGCAATTGACAATGCAAGGTGGTCTCTCTCTCTCTCTCTCTCTCTCTCTCTCGTGTCAAAATGAAAACAGCTTCCAGCCCCTTTCATGAAGGACTACTTGTGCATATTGCAAGATTTCAGTTTCTAAGTGAATGAGCAAAAGAGCATACAGCACCTGGTATTCCCAGGCGGTCTCCCATCCAAGTACTAACCAGGCCCGACCCTGCTTAGCTTCCGAGATCAGACGAGATCGGGCGTTGCCAGGCTGGTATGGCCGTACGAAATAAGTTGACAACCATAGGCTACTTATCCATATACAGATTTAGCAATTGACAATGCAAGGTGGTCTCTCTCTCTCTCTCTCTCTCTCTCTCTCTCTCTCTCGTGTCAAAATGAAAACAGCTTCCAGCCCCTTTCATGAAGGACTACTTGTGCATATTGCAAGATTTCAGTTTCTAAGTGAATGAGCAAAAGAGCATACAGCACCTGGTATTCCCAGGCGGTCTCCCATCCAAGTACTAACCAGGCCCGACCCTGCTTAGCTTCCGAGATCAGACGAGATCGGGCGTTGCCAGGCTGGTATGGCCGTACGAAATAAGTTGACAACCATAGGCTACTTATCCATATACAGATTTAGCAATTGACAATGCAAGGTGGTCTCTCTCTCTCTCTCTCTCTCTCTCTCTCTCTCGTGTCAAAATGAAAACAGCTTCCAGCCCCTTTCATGAAGGACTACTTGTGCATATTGCAAGATTTCAGTTTCTAAGTGAATGAGCAAAAGAGCATACAGCACCTGGTATTCCCAGGCGGTCTCCCATCCAAGTACTAACCAGGCCCAACCCTGCTTAGCTTCCGAGATCAGACGAGATCGGGCGTTGCCAGGCTGGTATGGCCGTACGAAATAAGTTGACAACCATAGGCTACTTATCCATATACAGATTTGGCAATTGACAATGCAAGGCGGTCTCTCTCTCTCTCTCTCTCTCTCTCTCTCGTGTCAAAATGAAAACAGCTTCCAGCCCCTTTCATGAAGGACTACTTGTACATATTGCAAGATTTCAGTTTCTAAGTGAATGAACAAAAGAGCATATAGCACCTGGTATTCCCAGCCGGTCTCCCATCCAATTACTAACCAGGCCCGACCCTGCTTAGCTTCCGAGATCAGACGTTGCCAGGCTGGTATGGCCGTACGAAATAAGTTGACAACCATAGGCTACTTATCCATATACAGATTTAGCAATTGACAATGCAAGGTGGTCTCTCTCTCTCTCTCTCTCTCTCTCGTCAAAATGAAAACAGCTTCCAGCCCCTTTCATGAAGGACTACTTGTGCATATTGCAAGATTTCAGTTTCTAAGTGAATGAGCAAAAGAGCATACAGCACCTGGTATTCCCAGGCGGTCTCCCATCCAAGTACTAACCAGGCCCGACCCTGCTTAGCTTCCGAGATCAGACGAGATCGGGCGTTGCCAGGCTGGTATGGCCGTACGAAATAAGTTGACAACCATAGGCTACTTATCCATATACAGATTTGGCAATTGACAATGCAAGGCGGTCTCTCTCTCTCTCTCTCTCTCTCTCTCTCTCTCTCGTGTCAAAATGAAAACAGCTTCCAGCCCCTTTCATGAAGGACTACTTGTACATATTGCAAGATTTCAGTTTCTAAGTGAATGAACAAAAGAGCATATAGCACCTGGTATTCCCAGGCGGTCTCCCATCCAAGTACTAACCAGGCCCGACCCTGCTTAGCTTCCGAGATCAGACGAGATCGGGCGTTGCCAGGCTGGTATGTCCGTACGAAATAAGTTGACAACCATAGGCTACTTATCCATATACAGATTTGGCAATTGACAATGCAAGGTGGTCTCTCTCTCTTTCTCTCTCTCTCTCTCTCGTGTCAAAATGAAAACAGCTTCCAGCCCCTTTCATGAAGGACTACTTGTGCATATTGCAAGATTTCAGTTTCTAAGTGAATGAGCAAAAGAGCATACAGCACCTGGTATTCCCAGGCGGTCTCCCATCCAAGTACTAACCAGGCCCGACCCTGCTTAGCTTCCGAGATCAGACGAGATCGGGCGTTGCCAGGCTGGTATGGCCGTACGAAATAAGTTGACAACCATAGGCTACTTATCCATATACAGATTTAGCAATTGACAATGCAAGGTGGTCTCTCTCTCTCTCTCTCTCTCTCGTGTCAAAATGAAAACAGCTTCCAGCCCCTTTCATGAAGGACTACTTGTGCATATTGCAAGATTTCAGTTT
>NC_140385.1:13630000-13642500 GCF_054491055.1 Hypomesus nipponensis
TATGGCCGTACGAAATAAGTTGACAACCATAGGCTACTTATCCATATACAGATTTAGCAATTGACAATGCAAGGTGGTCTCTCTCTCTCTCTCTCTCGTGTCAAAATGAAAACAGCTTCCAGCCCCTTTCATGAAGGACTACTTGTGCATATTGCAAGATTTCAGTTTCTAAGTGAATGAGCAAAAGAGCATACAGCACCTGGTATTCCCAGGCGGTCTCCCATCCAAGTACTAACCAGGCCCGACCCTGCTTAGCTTCCGAGATCAGACGAGATCGGGCGTTGCCAGGCAGGTATGGCCGTACAAAATAAGTTGACAACCATAGGCTACTTATCCATATACAGATTTAGCAATTGACAATGCAAGGTGGTCTCTCTCTCTCTCTCTCTCTCTCTCTCTCTCTCTCTCTCTCTCTCTCTCTCTCTCTCTCTCTCTCTCTCTCTCTCTCTCTCTCTCTCTCTCTCTCTCTCTCTCTCTCTCTCTCTCTCTCTCTCGTGTCAAAATGAAAACAGCTTCCAGCCCCTTTCATGAAGGACTACTTGTGCATATTGCAAGATTTCAGTTTCTAAGTGAATGAGCAAAAGAGCATACAGCACCTGGTATTCCCAGGCGGTCTCCCATCCAAGTACTAACCAGGCCCGACCCTGCTTAGCTTCCGAGATCAGACGAGATCGGGCGTTGCCAGGCTGGTATGGCCTTACGAAATAAGTTGACAACCATAGGCTACTTATCCATATACAGATTTAGCAATTGACAATGCAAGGTGGTCTCTCTCTCTCTCTCTCTCTCGTGTCAAAATGAAAACACCTTCCAGCCCCTTTGATGAAGGACTACTTGTGCATATTGCAAGATTTCAGTTTCTAAGTGAATGAGCAAAAGAGCATACAGCACCTGGTATTCCCAGGCGGTCTCCATCCAAGTACTAACCAGGCCCGACCCTGCTTAGCTTCCGAGATCAGACGAGATCGGGCGTTGCCAGGCTGGTATGGCCGTACGAAATAAGTTGACAACCATAGGCTACTTATCCATATACAGATTTAGCAATTGACAATGCAAGGTGGTCTCTCTCTCTCTCTCTCTCGTGTCAAAATGAAAACAGCTTCCAGCCCCTTTCATGAAGGACTACTTGTGCATATTGCAAGATTTCAGTTTCTAAGTGAATGAGCAAAAGAGCATACAGCACCTGGTATTCCCAGGCGGTCTCCCATCCAAGTACTAACCAGGCCCGACCCTGCTTAGCTTCCGAGATCAGACGAGATCGGGCGTTGCCAGGCAGGTATGGCCGTACAAAATAAGTTGACAACCATAGGCTACTTATCCATATACAGATTTAGCAATTGACAATGCAAGGTGGTCTCTCTCTCTCTCTCTCTCTCTCTCTCTCTCTCTCTCTCTCTCTCTCTCTCTCTCTCTCTCTCTCTCTCTCTCTCTCTCTCTCTCTCGTGTCAAAATGAAAACAGCTTCCAGCCCCTTTCATGAAGGACTACTTGTGCATATTGCAAGATTTCAGTTTCTAAGTGAATGAGCAAAAGAGCATACAGCACCTGGTATTCCCAGGCGGTCTCCCATCCAAGTACTAACCAGGCCCGACCCTGCTTAGCTTCCGAGATCAGACGAGATCGGGCGTTGCCAGGCTGGTATGGCCGTACGAAATAAGTTGACAACCATAGGCTACTTATCCATATACAGATTTGGCAATTGACAATGCAAGGTGGTCTCTCTCTCTCTCTCGTGTCAAAATGAAAACAGCTTCCAGCCCCTTTCATGAAGGACTACTTGTGCATATTGCAAGATTTCAGTTTCTAAGTGAATGAGCAAAAGAGCATACAGCACCTGGTATTCCCAGGCGGTCTCCCATCCAAGTACTAACCAGGCCCGACCCTGCTTAGCTTCCGAGATCAGACGAGATCGGGCGTTGCCAGGCTGGTATGGCCGTACAAAATAAGTTGACAACCATAGGCTACTTATCCATATACAGATTTGGCAATTGACAATGCAAGGTGGTCTCTCTCTCTCTCTCGTGTCAAAATGAAAACAGCTTCCAGCCCCTTTCATGAAGGACTACTTGTGCATATTGCAAGATTTCAGTTTCTAAGTGAATGAGCAAAAGAGCATACAGCACCTGGTATTCCCAGGCGGTCTCCCATCCAAGTACTAACCAGGCCCGACCCTGCTTAGCTTCCGAGATCAGACGAGATCGGGCGTTGCCAGGCTGGTATGGCCGTACGAAATAAGTTGACAACCATAGGCTACTTATCCATATACAGATTTGGCAATTGACAATGCAAGGTGGTCTCTCTCTCTCTCTCGTGTCAAAATGAAAACAGCTTCCAGCCCCTTTCATGAAGGACTACTTGTGCATATTGCAAGATTTCAGTTTCTAAGTGAATGAGCAAAAGAGCATACAGCACCTGGTATTCCCAGGCGGTCTCCCATCCAAGTACTAACCAGGCCCGACCCTGCTTAGCTTCCGAGATCAGACGAGATCGGGCGTTGCCAGGCTGGTATGGCCGTACAAAATAAGTTGACAACCATAGGCTACTTATCCATATACAGATTTGGCAATTGACAATGCAAGGTGGTCTCTCTCTCTCTCTCGTGTCAAAATGAAAACAGCTTCCAGCCCCTTTCATGAAGGACTACTTGTGCATATTGCAAGATTTCAGTTTCTAAGTGAATGAGCAAAAGAGCATACAGCACCTGGTATTCCCAGGCGGTCTCCCATCCAAGTACTAACCAGGCCCGACCCTGCTTAGCTTCCGAGATCAGACGAGATCGGGCGTTGCCAGGCTGGTATGGCCGTACGAAATAAGTTGACAACCATAGGCTACTTATCCATATACAGATTTGGCAATTGACAATGCAAGGTGGTCTCTCTCTCTCTCTCGTGTCAAAATGAAAACACCTTCCAGCCCCTTTGATGAAGGACTACTTGTGCATATTGCAAGATTTCAGTTTCTAAGTGAATGAGCAAAAGAGCATACAGCACCTGGTATTCCCAGGCGGTCTCCCATCCAAGTACTAACCAGGCCCGACCCTGCTTAGCTTCCGAGATCAGACGAGATCGGGCGTTGCCAGGCTGGTATGGCCGTACAAAATAAGTTGACAACCATAGGCTACTTATCCATATACAGATTTGGCAATTGACAATGCAAGGTGGTCTCTCTCTCTCTCTCGTGTCAAAATGAAAACAGCTTCCAGCCCCTTTCATGAAGGACTACTTGTGCATATTGCAAGATTTCAGTTTCTAAGTGAATGAGCAAAAGAGCATACAGCACCTGGTATTCCCAGGCGGTCTCCCATCCAAGTACTAACCAGGCCCGACCCTGCTTAGCTTCCGAGATCAGACGAGATCGGGCGTTGCCAGGCTGGTATGGCCGTACGAAATAAGTTGACAACCATAGGCTACTTATCCATATACAGATTTAGCAATTGACAATGCAAGGTGGTCTCTCTCTCTCTCTCTCTCTCGTGTCAAAATGAAAACACCTTCCAGCCCCTTTGATGAAGGACTACTTGTGCATATTGCAAGATTTCAGTTTCTAAGTGAATGAGCAAAAGAGCATACAGCACCTGGTATTCCCAGGCGGTCTCCCATCCAAGTACTAACCAGGCCCGACCCTGCTTAGCTTCCGAGATCAGACGAGATCGGGCGTTGCCAGGCTGGTATGGCCGTACAAAATAAGTTGACAACCATAGGCTACTTATCCATATACAGATTTGGCAATTGACAATGCAAGGTGGTCTCTCTCTCTCTCTCGTGTCAAAATGAAAACAGCTTCCAGCCCCTTTCATGAAGGACTACTTGTGCATATTGCAAGATTTCAGTTTCTAAGTGAATGAGCAAAAGAGCATACAGCACCTGGTATTCCCAGGCGGTCTCCCATCCAAGTACTAACCAGGCCCGACCCTGCTTAGCTTCCGAGATCAGACGAGATCGGGCGTTGCCAGGCTGGTATGGCCGTACGAAATAAGTTGACAACCATAGGCTACTTATCCATATACAGATTTAGCAATTGACAATGCAAGGTGGTCTCTCTCTCTCTCTCTCTCTCGTGTCAAAATGAAAACACCTTCCAGCCCCTTTGATGAAGGACTACTTGTGCATATTGCAAGATTTCAGTTTCTAAGTGAATGAGCAAAAGAGCATACAGCACCTGGTATTCCCAGGCGGTCTCCCATCCAAGTACTAACCAGGCCCGACCCTGCTTAGCTTCCGAGATCAGACGAGATCGGGCGTTGCCAGGCTGGTATGGCCGTACGAAATAAGTTGACAACCATAGGCTACTTATCCATATACAGATTTAGCAATTGACAATGCAAGGTGGTCTCTCTCTCTCTCTCTCTCGTGTCAAAATGAAAACAGCTTCCAGCCCCTTTCATAAAGGACTACTTGTGCATATTGCAAGATTTCAGTTTCTAAGTGAATGAGCAAAAGAGCATACAGCACCTGGTATTCCCAGGCGGTCTCCCATCCAAGTACTAACCAGGCCCGACCCTGCTTAGCTTCCGAGATCAGACGAGATCGGGCGTTGCCAGGCAGGTATGGCCGTACAAAATAAGTTGACAACCATAGGCTACTTATCCATATACAGATTTAGCAATTGACAATGCAAGGTGGTCTCTCTCTCTCTCTCTCTCTCTCTCTCTCTCTCTCTCTCTCTCTCTCTCTCTCGTGTCAAAATGAAAACAGCTTCCAGCCCCTTTCATGAAGGACTACTTGTGCATATTGCAAGATTTCAGTTTCTAAGTGAATGAGCAAAAGAGCATACAGCACCTGGTATTCCCAGGCGGTCTCCCATCCAAGTACTAACCAGGCCCGACCCTGCTTAGCTTCCGAGATCAGACGAGATCGGGCGTTGCCAGGCTGGTATGGCCGTACGAAATAAGTTGACAACCATAGGCTACTTATCCATATACAGATTTGGCAATTGACAATGCAAGGTGGTCTCTCTCTCTCTCTCGTGTCAAAATGAAAACAGCTTCCAGCCCCTTTCATGAAGGACTACTTGTGCATATTGCAAGATTTCAGTTTCTAAGTGAATGAGCAAAAGAGCATACAGCACCTGGTATTCCCAGGCGGTCTCCCATCCAAGTACTAACCAGGCCCGACCCTGCTTAGCTTCCGAGATCAGACGAGATCGGGCGTTGCCAGGCTGGTATGGCCGTACAAAATAAGTTGACAACCATAGGCTACTTATCCATATACAGATTTGGCAATTGACAATGCAAGGTGGTCTCTCTCTCTCTCTCGTGTCAAAATGAAAACAGCTTCCAGCCCCTTTCATGAAGGACTACTTGTGCATATTGCAAGATTTCAGTTTCTAAGTGAATGAGCAAAAGAGCATACAGCACCTGGTATTCCCAGGCGGTCTCCCATCCAAGTACTAACCAGGCCCGACCCTGCTTAGCTTCCGAGATCAGACGAGATCGGGCGTTGCCAGGCTGGTATGGCCGTACGAAATAAGTTGACAACCATAGGCTACTTATCCATATACAGATTTGGCAATTGACAATGCAAGGTGGTCTCTCTCTCTCTCTCGTGTCAAAATGAAAACAGCTTCCAGCCCCTTTCATGAAGGACTACTTGTGCATATTGCAAGATTTCAGTTTCTAAGTGAATGAGCAAAAGAGCATACAGCACCTGGTATTCCCAGGCGGTCTCCCATCCAAGTACTAACCAGGCCCGACCCTGCTTAGCTTCCGAGATCAGACGAGATCGGGCGTTGCCAGGCTGGTATGGCCGTACAAAATAAGTTGACAACCATAGGCTACTTATCCATATACAGATTTGGCAATTGACAATGCAAGGTGGTCTCTCTCTCTCTCTCGTGTCAAAATGAAAACAGCTTCCAGCCCCTTTCATGAAGGACTACTTGTGCATATTGCAAGATTTCAGTTTCTAAGTGAATGAGCAAAAGAGCATACAGCACCTGGTATTCCCAGGCGGTCTCCCATCCAAGTACTAACCAGGCCCGACCCTGCTTAGCTTCCGAGATCAGACGAGATCGGGCGTTGCCAGGCTGGTATGGCCGTACGAAATAAGTTGACAACCATAGGCTACTTATCCATATACAGATTTGGCAATTGACAATGCAAGGTGGTCTCTCTCTCTCTCTCGTGTCAAAATGAAAACACCTTCCAGCCCCTTTGATGAAGGACTACTTGTGCATATTGCAAGATTTCAGTTTCTAAGTGAATGAGCAAAAGAGCATACAGCACCTGGTATTCCCAGGCGGTCTCCCATCCAAGTACTAACCAGGCCCGACCCTGCTTAGCTTCCGAGATCAGACGAGATCGGGCGTTGCCAGGCTGGTATGGCCGTACAAAATAAGTTGACAACCATAGGCTACTTATCCATATACAGATTTGGCAATTGACAATGCAAGGTGGTCTCTCTCTCTCTCTCGTGTCAAAATGAAAACAGCTTCCAGCCCCTTTCATGAAGGACTACTTGTGCATATTGCAAGATTTCAGTTTCTAAGTGAATGAGCAAAAGAGCATACAGCACCTGGTATTCCCAGGCGGTCTCCCATCCAAGTACTAACCAGGCCCGACCCTGCTTAGCTTCCGAGATCAGACGAGATCGGGCGTTGCCAGGCTGGTATGGCCGTACGAAATAAGTTGACAACCATAGGCTACTTATCCATATACAGATTTAGCAATTGACAATGCAAGGTGGTCTCTCTCTCTCTCTCTCTCTCGTGTCAAAATGAAAACACCTTCCAGCCCCTTTGATGAAGGACTACTTGTGCATATTGCAAGATTTCAGTTTCTAAGTGAATGAGCAAAAGAGCATACAGCACCTGGTATTCCCAGGCGGTCTCCCATCCAAGTACTAACCAGGCCCGACCCTGCTTAGCTTCCGAGATCAGACGAGATCGGGCGTTGCCAGGCTGGTATGGCCGTACAAAATAAGTTGACAACCATAGGCTACTTATCCATATACAGATTTGGCAATTGACAATGCAAGGTGGTCTCTCTCTCTCTCTCGTGTCAAAATGAAAACAGCTTCCAGCCCCTTTCATGAAGGACTACTTGTGCATATTGCAAGATTTCAGTTTCTAAGTGAATGAGCAAAAGAGCATACAGCACCTGGTATTCCCAGGCGGTCTCCCATCCAAGTACTAACCAGGCCCGACCCTGCTTAGCTTCCGAGATCAGACGAGATCGGGCGTTGCCAGGCTGGTATGGCCGTACGAAATAAGTTGACAACCATAGGCTACTTATCCATATACAGATTTAGCAATTGACAATGCAAGGTGGTCTCTCTCTCTCTCTCTCTCTCGTGTCAAAATGAAAACACCTTCCAGGCCCTTTGATGAAGGACTACTTGTGCATATTGCAAGATTTCAGTTTCTAAGTGAATGAGCAAAAGAGCATACAGCACCTGGTATTCCCAGGCGGTCTCCCATCCAAGTACTAACCAGGCCCGACCCTGCTTAGCTTCCGAGATCAGACGAGATCGGGCGTTGCCAGGCTGGTATGGCCGTACGAAATAAGTTGACAACCATAGGCTACTTATCCATATACAGATTTAGCAATTGACAATGCAAGGTGGTCTCTCTCTCTCTCTCGTGTCAAAATGAAAACAGCTTCCAGCCCCTTTCATGAAGGACTACTTGTGCATATTGCAAGATTTCAGTTTCTAAGTGAATGAGCAAAAGAGCATACAGCACCTGGTATTCCCAGGCGGTCTCCCATCCAAGTACTAACCAGGCCCGACCCTGCTTAGCTTCCGAGATCAGGCGTTGCCAGGCAGGTATGGCCGTACAAAATAAGTTGACAACCATAGGCTACTTATCCATATACAGATTTAGCAATTGACAATGCAAGGTGGTCTCTCTCTCTCTCTCTCTCTCTCTCGTGTCAAAATGAAAACAGCTTCCAGCCCCTTTCATGAAGGACTACTTGTGCATATTGCAAGATTTCAGTTTCTAAGTGAATGAGCAAAAGAGCATACAGCACCTGGTATTCCCAGGCGGTCTCCCATCCAAGTACTAACCAGGCCCGACCCTGCTTAGCTTCCGAGATCAGACGAGATCGGGCGTTGCCAGGCTGGTATGGCCGTACAAAATAAGTTGACAACCATAGGCTACTTATCCATATACAGATTTGGCAATTGACAATGCAAGGTGGTCTCTCTCTCTCTCTCTCTCTCTCTCTCTCGTGTCAAAATGAAAACAGCTTCCAGCCCCTTTCATGAAGGACTACTTGTGCATATTGCAAGATTTCAGTTTCTAAGTGAATGAGCAAAAGAGCATACAGCACCTGGTATTCCCAGGCTGTCTCCCATCCAAGTACTAACCAGGCCCAACCTTGCTTAGCTTCCGAGATCAGACGAGATCGGGCGTTGCCAGGCTGGTATGGCCGTACGAAATAAGTTGACAACCATAGGCTACTTATCCATATACAGATTTAGCAATTGACAATGCAAGGTGGTCTCTCTCTCTCTCTCTCGTGTCAAAATGAAAACAGCTTCCAGCCCCTTTCATGAAGGACTACTTGTGCATATTGCAAGATTTCAGTTTCTAAGTGAATGAGCAAAAGAGCATACAGCACCTGGTATTCCCAGGCGGTCTCCCATCCAAGTACTAACCAGGCCCGACCCTGCTTAGCTTCCGAGATCAGACGAGATCAGGCGTTGCCAGGCTGGTATGGCCGTACGAAATAAGTTGACAACCATAGGCTACTTATCCATATACAGATTTAGCAATTGACAATGCAAGGTGGTCTCTCTCTCTCTCTCTCTCGTGTCAAAATGAAAACAGCTTCCAGCCCCTTTCATGAAGGACTACTTGTGCATATTGCAAGATTTCAGTTTCTAAGTGAATGAGCAAAAGAGCATACAGCACCTGGTATTCCCAGGCGGTCTCCCATCCAAGTACTAACCAGGCCCGACCCTGCTTAGCTTCCGAGATCAGACGAGATCGGGCGTTGCCAGGCTGGTATGGCCGTACGAAATAAGTTGACAACCATAGGCTACTTATCCATATACAGATTTAGCAATTGACAATGCAAGGTGGTCTCTCTCTCTCTCTCTCGTGTCAAAATGAAAACAGCTTCCAGCCCCTTTCATGAAGGACTACTTGTGCATATTGCAAGATTTCAGTTTCTAAGTGAATGAGCAAAAGAGCATACAGCACCTGGTATTCCCAGGCGGTCTCCCATCCAAGTACTAACCAGGCCCAACCCTGCTTGGCTTCCGAGATCAGACGAGATTGGGCGTTGCCAGGCTGGTATGGCCGTACTAAATAAGTTGACAACCATAGGCTACTTATCCATATACAGATTTAGCAATTGACAATGCAAGGTGGTCTCTCTCTCTCTCTCTCGTGTCAAAATGAAAACAGCTTCCAGCCCCTTTCATGAAGGACTACTTGTGCATATTGCAAGATTTCAGTTTCTAAGTGAATGAGCAAAAGAGCATACAGCACCTGGTATTCCCAGGCGGTCTCCCATCCAAGTACTAACCAGGCCCGACCCTGCTTAGCTTCCGAGATCAGGCGTTGCCAGGCTGGTATGGCCGTACGAAATAAGTTGACAACCATAGGCTACTTATCCATATACAGATTTAGCAATTGACAATGCAAGGTGGTCTCTCTCTCTCTCTCTCGTGTCAAAATGAAAACAGCTTCCAGCCCCTTTCATGAAGGACTACTTGTGCATATTGCAAGATTTCAGTTTCTAAGTGAATGAGCAAAAGAGCATACAGCACCTGGTATTCCCAGGCGGTCTCCCATCCAAGTACTAACCAGGCCCGACCCTGCTTAGCTTCCGAGATCAGGCGTTGCCAGGCTGGTATGGCCGTACGAAATAAGTTGACAACCATAGGCTACTTATCCATATACAGATTTAGCAATTGACAATGCAAGGTGGTCTCTCTCTCTCGTGTCAAAATGAAAACAGCTTCCAGCCCCTTTCATGAAGGACTACTTGTGCATATTGCAAGATTTCAGTTTCTAAGTGAATGAGCAAAAGAGCATACAGCACCTGGTATTCCCAGGCGGTCTCCCATCCAAGTACTAACCAGGCCCGACCCTGCTTAGCTTCCGAGATCAGACGAGATCGGGCGTTGCCAGGCTGGTATGGCCGTACGAAATAAGTTGACAACCATAGGCTACTTATCCATATACAGATTTAGCAATTGACAATGCAAGGTGGTCTCTCTCTCTCTCTCTCGTGTCAAAATGAAAACAGCTTCCAGCCCCTTTCATGAAGGACTACTTGTGCATATTGCAAGATTTCAGTTTCTAAGTGAATGAGCAAAAGAGCATACAGCACCTGGTATTCCCAGGCGGTCTCCCATCCAAGTACTAACCAGGCCCGACCCTGCTTAGCTTCCGAGATCAGACGAGATCGGGCGTTGCCAGGCTGGTATGGCCGTACGAAATAAGTTGACAACCATAGGCTACTTATCCATATACAGATTTAGCAATTGACAATGCAAGGTGGTCTCTCTCTCTCTCTCTCGTGTCAAAATGAAAACAGCTTCCAGCCCCTTTCATGAAGGACTACTTGTGCATATTGCAAGATTTCAGTTTCTAAGTGAATGAGCAAAAGAGCATACAGCACCTGGTATTCCCAGGCGGTCTCCCATCCAAGTACTAACCAGGCCCGACCCTGCTTAGCTTCCGAGATCAGACGAGATCAGGCGTTGCCAGGCTGGTATGGCCGTACGAAATAAGTTGACAACCATAGGCTACTTATCCATATACAGATTTAGCAATTGACAATGCAAGGTGGTCTCTCTCTCTCTCTCTCTCTCTCGTGTCAAAATGAAAACAGCTTCCAGCCCCTTTCATGAAGGACTACTTGTGCATATTGCAAGATTTCAGTTTCTAAGTGAATGAGCAAAAGAGCATACAGCACCTGGTATTCCCAGGCGGTCTCCCATCCAAGTACTAACCAGGCCCGACCCTGCTTAGCTTCCGAGATCAGACGAGATCGGGCGTTGCCAGGCTGGTATGGCCGTACGAAATAAGTTGACAACCATAGGCTACTTATCCATATACAGATTTAGCAATTGACAATGCAAGGTGGTCTCTCTCTCTCTCTCTCGTGTCAAAATGAAAACAGCTTCCAGCCCCTTTCATGAAGGACTACTTGTGCATATTGCAAGATTTCAGTTTCTAAGTGAATGAGCAAAAGAGCATACAGCACCTGGTATTCCCAGGCGGTCTCCCATCCAAGTACTAACCAGGCCCAACCCTGCTTAGCTTCCGAGATCAGACGAGATTGGGCGTTGCCAGGCTGGTATGGCCGTACGAAATAAGTTGACAACCATAGGCTACTTATCCATATACAGATTTAGCAATTGACAATGCAAGGTGGTCTCTCTCTCTCTCTCTCGTGTCAAAATGAAAACAGCTTCCAGCCCCTTTCATGAAGGACTACTTGTGCATATTGCAAGATTTCAGTTTCTAAGTGAATGAGCAAAAGAGCATACAGCACCTGGTATTCCCAGGCGGTCTCCCATCCAAGTACTAACCAGGCCCGACCCTGCTTAGCTTCCGAGATCAGACGAGATCGGGCGTTGCCAGGCTGGTATGGCCGTACGAAATAAGTTGACAACCATAGGCTACTTATCCATATACAGATTTAGCAATTGACAATGCAAGGTGGTCTCTCTCTCTCTCTCTCGTGTCAAAATGAAAACAGCTTCCAGCCCCTTTCATGAAGGACTACTTGTGCATATTGCAAGATTTCAGTTTCTAAGTGAATGAGCAAAACAGCATACAGCACCTGGTATTCCCAGGCGGTCTCCCATCCAAGTACTAACCAGGCCCGACCCTGCTTAGCTTCCGAGATCAGGCGTTGCCAGGCTGGTATGGCCGTACGAAATAAGTTGACAACAATAGGCTACTTATCCATATACAGATTTAGCAATTGACAATGCAAGGTTGTCTCTCTCTCTCTCTCTCTCGTGTCAAAATGAAAACAGCTTCCAGCCCCTTTCATGAAGGACTACTTGTGCATATTGCAAGATTTCAGTTTCTAAGTGAATGAGCAAAAGAGCATACAGCACCTGGTGTTCCCAGACGGTCTCCCATCCAAGTACTAACCAGGCCCGACCCTGCTTAGCTTCCGAGATCAGACGAGATCGGGCGTTGCCAGGCTGGTATGGCCGTACGAAATAAGTTGACAACCATAGGCTACTTATCCATATACAGATTTAGCAATTGACAATGCAAGGTAGTCTCTCTCTCTCTCTCTCGTGTCAAAATGAAAACAGCTTCCAGCCCCTTTCATGAAGGACTACTTGTGCATATTGCAAGATTTCAGTTTCTAAGTGAATGAGCAAAAGAGCATACAGCACCTGGTATTCCCAGGCGGTCTCCCATCCAAGTAGTAACCAGGCCCGACCCTGCTTAGCTTCCGAGATCAGACGAGATCGGGCGTTGCCAGGCTGGTATGGCCGTACAAAATAAGTTGACAACCATAGGCTACTTATCCATATACAGATTTAGCAATTGACAATGCAAGGTGGTCTCTCTCTC
>NC_140385.1:13670000-13672500 GCF_054491055.1 Hypomesus nipponensis
AGGACTACTTGTGCATATTGCAAGATTTCAGTTTCTAAGTGAATGAGCAAAAGAGCATACAGCACCTGGTATTCCCAGGCGGTCTCCCATCCAAGTAGTAACCAGGCCCGACCCTGCTTAGCTTCCGAGATCAGACGAGATCGGGCGTTGCCAGGCTGGTATGGCCGTACGAAATAAGTTGACAACCATAGGCTACTTATCCATATACAGATTTAGCAATTGACAATGCAAGGTGGTCTCTCTCTCTCTCTCTCTCTCTCTCTCTCTCGTGTCAAAATGAAAACAGCTTCCAGCCCCTTTCATGAAGGACTACTTGTGCATATTGCAAGATTTCAGTTTCTAAGTGAATGAGCAAAAGAGCATACAGCACCTGGTGTTCCCAGGCGGTCTCCCATCCAAGTACTAACCAGGCCCGACCCTGCTTAGCTTCCGAGATCAGACGAGATCGGGCGTTGCCAGGCTGGTATGGCCGTACGAAATAAGTTGACAACCATAGGCTACTTATCCATATACAGATTTAGCAATTGACAATGCAAGGTAGTCTCTCTCTCTCTCTCTCTCTCGTGTCAAAATGAAAACAGCTTCCAGCCCCTTTCATGAAGGACTACTTGTGCATATTGCAAGATTTCAGTTTCTAAGTGAATGAGCAAAAGAGCATACAGCACCTGGTATTCCCAGGCGGTCTCCCATCCAAGTAGTAACCAGGCCCGACCCTGCTTAGCTTCCGAGATCAGACGAGATCGGGCGTTGCCAGGCTGGTATGGCCGTACGAAATAAGTTGACAACCATAGGCTACTTATCCATATACAGATTTAGCAATTGACAATGCAAGGTGGTCTCTCTCTCTCTCTCTCTCTCTCTCTCTCTCTCTCGTGTCAAAATGAAAACAGCTTCCAGCCCCTTTCATGAAGGACTACTTGTGCATATTGCAAGATTTCAGTTTCTAAGTGAATGAGCAAAAGAGCATACAGCACCTGGTGTTCCCAGGCGGTCTCCCATCCAAGTACTAACCAGGCCCGACCCTGCTTAGCTTCCGAGATCAGACGAGATCGGGCGTTGCCAGGCTGGTATGGCCGTACGAAATAAGTTGACAACCATAGGCTACTTATCCATATACAGATTTAGCAATTGACAATTCAAGGTAGTCTCTCTCTCTCTCTCTCTCTCTCTCTCGTGTCAAAATGAAAACAGCTTCCAGCCCCTTTCATGAAGGACTACTTGTGCATATTGCAAGATGTCAGTTTCTAAGTGAATGAGCAAAAGAGCATACAGCACCTGGTATTCCCAGGCGGTCTCCCATCCAAGTACTAACCAGGCCCGACCCTGCTTAGCTTCCGAGATCAGAAGAGATCGGGCGTTGCCAGGCTGGTATGGCCGTACGAAATAAGTTGACAACCATAGGCTACTTATCCATATACAGATTTAGCAATTGACAATGCAAGGTGGTCTCTCTCTCTCTCTCTCGTGTCAAAATGAAAACAGCTTCCAGCCCCTTTCATGAAGGACTACTTGTGCATATTGCAAGATTTCAGTTTCTAAGTGAATGAGCAAAAGAGCATACAGCACCTGGTATTCCCAGGCGGTCTCCCATCCAAGTACTAACCAGGCCCGACCCTGCTTAGCTTCCGAGATCAGGCATTGCCAGGCTGGTATGGCCGTACGAAATAAGTTGACATCCATAGGCTACTTATCCATATACAGATTTAGCAATTGACAATGCAAGGTTGTCTCTCTCTCTCTCTCTCTCGTGTCAAAATGAAAACAGCTTCCAGCCCCTTTCATGAAGGACTACTTGTGCATATTGCAAGATTTCAGTTTCTAAGTGAATGAGCAAAAGAGCATACTGCACCTGGTATTCCCAGGCGGTCTCCCATCCAAGTAGTAACCAGGCCCGACCCTGCTTAGCTTCCGAGATCAGACGAGATCGGGCGTTGCCAGGCTGGTATGGCCGTACGAAATAAGTTGACAACCATAGGCTACTTATCCATATACAGATTTAGCAATTGACAATGCAAGGTGGTCTCTCTCTCTCTCTCTCTCTCTCGTGTCAAAATGAAAACAGCTTCCAGCCCCTTTCATGAAGGACTACTTGTGCATATTGCAAGATTTCAGTTTCTAAGTGAATGAGCAAAAGAGCATACAGCACCTGGTGTTCCCAGGCGGTCTCCCATCCAAGTACTAACCAGGCCCGACCCTGCTTAGCTTCCGAGATCAGACGAGATCGGGCGTTGCCAGGCTGGTATGGCCGTACGAAATAAGTTGACAACCATAGGCTACTTATCCATATACAGATTTAGCAATTGACAATGCAAGGTAGTCTCTCTCTCTCTCTCTCTCTCGTGTCAAAATGAAAACAGCTTCCAGCCCCTTTCATGAAGGACTACTTGTGCATATTGCAAGATTTCAGTTTCTAAGTGAATGAGCAAAAGAGCATACAGCACCTGGTATTCCCAGGCGGTCTCCCATCCAAGTAGTAACCAGGCCCGACCCTGCTTAGCTT
>NC_140385.1:13680000-13682500 GCF_054491055.1 Hypomesus nipponensis
CAGATTTAGCAATTGACAATGCAAGGTTGTCTCTCTCTCTCTCTCTCTCGTGTCAAAATGAAAACAGCTTCCAGCCCCTTTCATGAAGGACTACTTGTGCATATTGCAAGATTTCAGTTTCTAAGTGAATGAGCAAAAGAGCATACTGCACCTGGTATTCCCAGGCGGTCTCCCATCCAAGTAGTAACCAGGCCCGACCCTGCTTAGCTTCCGAGATCAGACGAGATCGGGCGTTGCCAGGCTGGTATGGCCGTACGAAATAAGTTGACAACCATAGGCTACTTATCCATATACAGATTTAGCAATTGACAATGCAAGGTGGTCTCTCTCTCTCTCTCTCTCTCTCGTGTCAAAATGAAAACAGCTTCCAGCCCCTTTCATGAAGGACTACTTGTGCATATTGCAAGATTTCAGTTTCTAAGTGAATGAGCAAAAGAGCATACAGCACCTGGTGTTCCCAGGCGGTCTCCCATCCAAGTACTAACCAGGCCCGACCCTGCTTAGCTTCCGAGATCAGACGAGATCGGGCGTTGCCAGGCTGGTATGGCCGTACGAAATAAGTTGACAACCATAGGCTACTTATCCATATACAGATTTAGCAATTGACAATGCAAGGTAGTCTCTCTCTCTCTCTCTCTCTCGTGTCAAAATGAAAACAGCTTCCAGCCCCTTTCATGAAGGACTACTTGTGCATATTGCAAGATTTCAGTTTCTAAGTGAATGAGCAAAAGAGCATACAGCACCTGGTATTCCCAGGCGGTCTCCCATCCAAGTAGTAACCAGGCCCGACCCTGCTTAGCTTCCGAGATCAGACGAGATCGGGCGTTGCCAGGCTGGTATGGCCGTACGAAATAAGTTGACAACCATAGGCTACTTATCCATATACAGATTTAGCAATTGACAATGCAAGGTGGTCTCTCTCTCTCTCTCTCTCTCTCTCTCTCTCTCGTGTCAAAATGAAAACAGCTTCCAGCCCCTTTCATGAAGGACTACTTGTGCATATTGCAAGATTTCAGTTTCTAAGTGAATGAGCAAAAGAGCATACAGCACCTGGTGTTCCCAGGCGGTCTCCCATCCAAGTACTAACCAGGCCCGACCCTGCTTAGCTTCCGAGATCAGACGAGATCGGGCGTTGCCAGGCTGGTATGGCCGTACGAAATAAGTTGACAACCATAGGCTACTTATCCATATACAGATTTAGCAATTGACAATGCAAGGTAGTCTCTCTCTCTCTCTCTCTCTCTCGTGTCAAAATGAAAACAGCTTCCAGCCCCTTTCATGAAGGACTACTTGTGCATATTGCAAGATTTCAGTTTCTAAGTGAATGAGCAAAAGAGCATATAGCACCTGGTATTCCCAGGCGGTCTCCCATCCAAGTACTAACCAGGCCCGACCCTGCTTAGCTTCCGAGATCAGACGAGATCGGGCGTTGCCAGGCTGGTATGGCCGTACGAAATAAGTTGACAACCATAGGCTACTTATCCATATACAGATTTAGCAATTGACAATGCAAGGTGGTCTCTCTCTCTCTCTCTCTCTCTCTCTCGTGTCAAAATGAAAACAGCTTCCAGCCCCTTTCATGAAGGACTACTTGTGCATATTGCAAGATTTCAGTTTCTAAGTGAATGAGCAAAAGAGCATACAGCACCTGGTATTCCCAGGCGGTCTCCCATCCAAGTACTAACCAGGCCCGACCCTGCTTAGCTTCCGAGATCAGACGAGATCGGGCGTTGCCAGGCTGGTATGGCCGTACGAAATAAGTTGACAACCATAGGCTACTTATCCATATACAGATTTAGCAATTGACAATGCAAGGTGGTCTCTCTCTCTCTCTCTCTCGTGTCAAAATGAAAACAGCTTCCAGCCCCTTTCATGAAGGACTACTTGTGCATATTGCAAGATTTCAGTTTCTAAGTGAATGAGCAAAAGAGCATACAGCACCTGGTATTCCCAGGCGGTCTCCCATCCAAGTACTAACCAGGCCCGACCCTGCTTAGCTTCCGAGATCAGACGAGATCGGGCGTTGCCAGGCTGGTATGGCCGTACGAAATAAGATGACAACCATAGGCTACTTATCCATATACAGATTTAGCAATTGACAATGCAAGGTGGTCTCTCTCTCTCTCTCTCTCGTGTCAAAATGAAAACAGCTTCCAGCCCCTTTCATGAAGGACTACTTGTGCATATTGCAAGATTTCAGTTTCTAAGTGAATGAGCAAAAGAGCATACAGCACCTGGTATTCCCAGGCGGTCTCCCATCCAAGTACTAACCAGGCCCGACCCTGCTTAGCTTCCGAGATCAGACGAGATCGGGCGTTGCCAGGCTGGTATGGCCGTACGAAATAAGTTGACAACCATAGGCTACTTATCCATATACAGATTTAGCAATTGACAATGCAAGGTGGTCTCTCTCTCTCTCTCTCTCTCTCTCTCTCTCTCTCTCGTGTCAAAATGAAAACAGCTTCCAGCCCCTTTCATGAAGGACTACTTGTGCATATTG
>NC_140385.1:13710000-13720000 GCF_054491055.1 Hypomesus nipponensis
TCGTGTCAGAATGAAAACAGCTTCCAGCCCCTTTCATGAAGGACTACTTGTGCATATTGCAAGATGTCAGTTTCTAAGTGAATGAGCAAAAGAGCATACAGCACCTGGTATTCCCAGGCGGTCTCCCATCCAAGTACTAACCAGGCCCGACCCTGCTTAGCTTCCGAGATCAGACGAGATCGGGCGTTGCCAGGCTGGTATGGCCGTACGAAATAAGTTGACAACCATAGGCTACTTATCCATATACAGATTTAGCAATTGACAATGCAAGGTGGTCTCTCTCTCTCTCTCTCGTGTCAAAATGAAAACAGCTTCCAGCCCCTTTCATGAAGGACTACTTGTGCATATTGCAAGATTTCAGTTTCTAAGTGAATGAGCAAAAGAGCATACAGCACCTGGTATTCCCAGGCGGTCTCCCATCCAAGTACTAACCAGGCCCGACCCTGCTTAGCTTCTGAGATCAGACGAGATCGGGCGTTGCCAGGCTGGTATGGCCGTACGAAATAAGTTGACAACCATAGGCTACTTATCCATATACAGATTTAGCAATTGACAATGCAAGGTGGTCTCTCTCTCTCTCTCTCTCTCTCGTGTCAAAATGAAAACAGCTTCCAGCCCCTTTCATGAAGGACTACTTGTGCATATTGCAAGATTTCAGTTTCTAAGTGAATGAGCAAAAGAGCATACAGCACCTGGTATTCCCAGGCGGTCTCCCATCCAAGTACTAACCAGGCCCGACCCTGCTTAGCTTCCGAGATCAGACGAGATCGGGCGTTGCCAGGCTGGTATGGCCGTACGAAATAAGTTGACAACCATAGGCTACTTATCCATATACAGATTTAGCAATTGACAATGCAAGGTGGTCTCTCTCTCTCTCTCTCTCTCTCTCGTGTCAAAATGAAAACAGCTTCCAGCCCCTTTCATGAAGGACTACTTGTGCATATTGCAAGATTTCAGTTTCTAAGTGAATGAGCAAAAGAGCATACAGCACCTGGTATTCCCAGGCGGTCTCCCATCCAAGTACTAACCAGGCCCGACCCTGCTTA
This sequence comes from Hypomesus nipponensis, assembly GCF_054491055.1. NCBI lineage: Eukaryota > Metazoa > Chordata > Actinopteri > Osmeriformes > Osmeridae > Hypomesus > Hypomesus nipponensis. The sequence continues at coordinate 13,711,047 of NC_140385.1, forward strand.
GCTTCCGAGATCAGATGAGATCGGGCGTTGCCAGGCTGGTATGGCCGTACGAAATAAGTTGACAACCATAGGCTACTTATCCATATACAGATTTAGCAATTGACAATGCAAGGTAGTCTCTCTCTCTCTCTCTCTCGTGTCAAAATGAAAACAGCTTCCAGCCCCTTTCATGAAGGACTACTTGTGCATATTGCAAGATGTCAGTTTCTAAGTGAATGAGCAAAAGAGCATACAGCACCTGGTATTCCCAGGCGGTCTCCCATCCAAGTACTAACCAGGCCCGACCCTGATTAGCTTCCGAGATCAGACGAGATCGGGCGTTGCCAGGCTGGTATGGCCGTACGAAATAAGTTGACAACCATAGGCTACTTATCCATATACAGATTTAGCAATTGACAATGCAAGGTGGTCTCTCTCTCTCTCTCTCTCTCTCTCGTGTCAAAATGAAAACAGCTTCCAGCCCCTTTCATGAAGGACTACTTGTGCATATTGCAAGATTTCAGTTTCTAAGTGAATGAGCAAAAGAGCATACAGCACCTGGTATTCCCAGGCGGTCTCCCATCCAAGTACTAACCAGGCCCGACCCTGCTTAGCTTCCGAGATCAGACGAGATCAGGCGTTGCCAGGCTGGTATGGCCGTACGAAATAAGTTGACAACCATAGGCTACTTATCCATATACAGATTTAGCAATTGACAATGCAAGGTGGTCTCTCTCTCTCTCTCTCGTGTCAAAATGAAAACAGCTTCCAGCCCCTTTCATGAAGGACTACTTGTGCATATTGCAAGATTTCAGTTTCTAAGTGAATGAGCAAAAGAGCATACAGCACCTGGTATTCCCAGGCGGTCTCCCATCCAAGTACTAACCAGGCCCGACCCTGCTTAGCTTCCGAGATCAGACAAGATCGGGCGTTGCCAGGCTGGTATGGCCGTACGAAATAAGTTGACAACCATAGGCTACTTATCCATATACAGATTTAGCAATTGACAATGCAAGGTGGTCTCTCTCTCTCGTGTCAAAATGAAAACAGCTTCCAGCCCCTTTCATGAAGGACTACTTGTGCATATTGCAAGATTTCAGTTTCTAAGTGAATGAGCAAAAGAGCATACAGCACCTGGTATTCCCAGGCGGTCTCCCATCCAAGTACTAACCAGGCCCGACCCTGCTTAGCTTCCGAGATCAGACAAGATCGGGCGTTGCCAGGCTGGTATGGCCGTACGAAATAAGTTGACAACCATAGGCTACTTATCCATATACAGATTTAGCAATTGACAATGCAAGGTGGTCTCTGTCTCTCTCTCTCTCTCGTGTCAAAATGAAAACAGCTTCCAGCCCCTTTCATGAAGGACTACTTGTGCATATTGCAAGATTTCAGTTTCTAAGTGAATGAGCAAAAGAGCATACGGCACCTGGTATTCCCAGGCGGTCTCCCATCCAAGTACTAACCAGGCCCGACCCTGCTTAGCTTCCGAGATCAGAAGAGATCGGGCGTTGCCAGGCTGGTATGGCCGTACGAAATAAGTTGACAACCATAGGCTACTTATCCATATACAGATTTAGCAATTGACAATGCAAGGTAGTCTCTCTCTCTCTCGTGTCAAAATGAAAACAGCTTCCAGCCCCTTTCATGAAGGACTACTTGTGCATATTGCAAGATTTCAGTTTCTAAGTGAATGAGCAAAAGAGCATACAGCACCTGGTATTCCCAGGCGGTCTCCCATCCAAGTACTAACCAGGCCCGACCCTGCTTAGCTTCCGAGATCAGACGAGATCGGGCGTTGCCAGGCTGGTATGGCCGTACGAAATAAGTTGACAACCATAGGCTACTTATCCATATACAGATTTAGCAATTGACAATGCAAGGTGGTCTCTCTCTCTCTCTCTCTCTCTCGTGTCAAAATGAAAACAGCTTCCAGCCCCTTTCATGAAGGACTACTTGTGCATATTGCAAGATTTCAGTTTCTAAGTGAATGAGCAAAAGAGCATACAGCACCTGGTATTCCCAGGCGGTCTCCCATCCAAGTACTAACCAGGCCCGACCCTGCTTAGCTTCCGAGATCAGACGAGATCGGGCGTTGCCAGGCTGGTATGGCCGTACGAAATAAGTTGACAACCATAGGCTACTTATCCATATACAGATTTAGCAATTGACAATGCAAGGTGGTCTCTGTCTCTCTCTCTCTCTCTCTCTCTCTCGTGTCAAAATGAAAACAGCTTCCAGCCCCTTTCATGAAGGACTACTTGTGCATATTGCAAGATTTCAGTTTCTAAGTGAATGAGCAAAAGAGCATACAGCACCTGGTATTCCCAGGCGGTCTCCCATACAAGTACTAACCAGGTCCGACCCTGCTTAGCTTCCGAGATCAGACGAGATCGGGCGTTGCCAGGCTGGTATGGCCGTACGAAACAAGTTGACAACCATAGGCTACTTATCCATATACAGATTTAGCAATTGACAATGCAAGGTGGTCTCTGTCTCTCTCTCTCTCTCTCTCGTGTCAAAATGAAAACAGCTTCCAGCCCCTTTCATGAAGGACTACTTGTGCATATTGCAAGATTTCAGTTTCTAAGTGAATGAGCAAAAGAGCATACAGCACCTGGTATTCCCAGGCGGTCTCCCATCCAAGTACTAACCAGGCCCGACCCTGCTTAGCTTCCGAGATCAGACGAGATCGGGCGTTGCCAGGCTGGTATGGCCGTACGAAATAAGTTGACAACCATAGGCTACTTATCCATATACAGATTTAGCAATTGACAATGCAAGGTAGTCTCTCTCTCTCTCTCTCTCTCTCTCTCGTGTCAAAATGAAAACAGCTTCCAGCCCCTTTCATGAAGGACTACTTGTGCATATTGCAAGATTTCAGTTTCTAAGTGAATGAGCAAAAGAGCATACAGCACCTGGTATTCCCAGGCGGTCTCCCATACAAGTACTAACCAGGTCCGACCCTGCTTAGCTTCCGAGATCAGACGAGATCGGGCGTTGCCAGGCTGGTATGGCCGTACGAAACAAGTTGACAACCATAGGCTACTTATCCATATACAGATTTAGCAATTGACAATGCAAGGTGGTCTCTCTCTCTCTCTCTCTCGTGTCAAAATGAAAACAGCTTCCAGCCCCTTTCATGAAGGACTACTTGTGCATATTGCAAGATTTCAGTTTCTAAGTGAATGAGCAAAAGAGCATACAGCACCTGGTATTCCCAGGCGGTCTCCCATCCAAGTACTAACCAGGCCCGACCCTGCTTAGCTTCCGAGATCAGACGAGATCGGGCGTTGCCAGGCTGGTATGGCCGTACGAAATAAGTTGACAACCATAGGCTACTTATCCATATACAGATTTAGCAATTGACAATGCAAGGTGGTCTCTCTCTCTCTCTCTCTCTCTCTCTCGTGTCAAAATGAAAACAGCTTCCAGCCCCTTTCATGAAGGACTACTTGTGCATATTGCAAGATTTCAGTTTCTAAGTGAATGAGCAAAAGAGCATACAGCACCTGGTATTCCCAGGCGGTCTCCCATCCAAGTACTAACCAGGCCCGACCCTGCTTAGCTTCCGAGATCAGACGAGATCGGGCGTTGCCAGGCTGGTATGGCCGTACGAAATAAGTTGACAACCATAGGCTACTTATCCATATACAGATTTAGCAATTGACAATGCAAGGTAGTCTCTCTCTCTCTCTCTCTCGTGTCAAAATGAAAACAGCTTCCAGCCCCTTTCATGAAGGACTACTTGTGCATATTGCAAGATTTCAGTTTCTAAGTGAATGAGCAAAAGAGCATACAGCACCTGGTATTCCCAGGCGGTCTCCCATCCAAGTACTAACCAGGCCCGACCCTGCTTAGCTTCCGAGATCAGACGAGATCGGGCGTTGCCAGGCTGGTATGGCCGTACAAAATAAGTTGACAACCATAGGCTACTTATCCATATACAGATTTAGCAATTGACAATGCAAGGTGGTCTCTGTCTCTCTCTCTCTCTCTCTCGTGTCAAAATGAAAACAGCTTCCAGCCCCTTTCATGAAGGACTACTTGTGCATATTGCAAGATTTCAGTTTCTAAGTGAATGAGCAAAAGAGCATACAGCACCAGGTATTCCCAGGCGGTCTCCCATCCAAGTACTAACCAGGCCCGACCCTGCTTAGCTTCCGAGATCAGACGAGATCAGGCGTTGCCAGGCTGGTATGGCCGTACGAAATAAGATGACAACCATAGGCTACTTATCCATATACAGATTTAGCAATTGACAATGCAAGGTGGTCTCTCTCTCTCTCTCTCTCTCTCGTGTCAGAATGAAAACAGCTTCCAGCCCCTTTCATGAAGGACTACTTGTGCATATTGCAAGATGTCAGTTTCTAAGTGAATGAGCAAAAGAGCATACAGCACCTGGTATTCCCAGGCGGTCTCCCATCCAAGTACTAACCAGGCCCGACCCTGCTTAGCTTCCGAGATCAGACGAGATCGGGCGTTGCCAGGCTGGTATGGCCGTACGAAATAAGTTGACAACCATAGGCTACTTATCCATATACAGATTTAGCAATTGACAATGCAAGGTGGTCTCTCTCTCTCTCTCTCGTGTCAAAATGAAAACAGCTTCCAGCCCCTTTCATGAAGGACTACTTGTGCATATTGCAAGATTTCAGTTTCTAAGTGAATGAGCAAAAGAGCATACAGCACCTGGTATTCCCAGGCGGTCTCCCATCCAAGTACTAACCAGGCCCGACCCTGCTTAGCTTCTGAGATCAGACGAGATCGGGCGTTGCCAGGCTGGTATGGCCGTACGAAATAAGTTGACAACCATAGGCTACTTATCCATATACAGATTTAGCAATTGACAATGCAAGGTGGTCTCTCTCTCTCTCTCTCTCGTGTCAAAATGAAAACAGCTTCCAGCCCCTTTCATGAAGGACTACTTGTGCATATTGCAAGATGTCAGTTTCTAAGTGAATGAGCAAAAGAGCATACAGCACCTGGTATTCCCAGGCGGTCTCCCATCCAAGTACTAACCAGGCCCGACCCTGCTTAGCTTCCGAGATCAGACGAGATCGGGCGTTGCCAGGCTGGTATGGCCGTACGAAATAAGTTGACAACCATAGGCTACTTATCCATATACAGATTTAGCAATTGACAATGCAAGGTGGTCTCTCTCTCTCTCTCTCTCTCTCTCGTGTCAAAATGAAAACAGCTTCCAGCCCCTTTCATGAAGGACTACTTGTGCATATTGCAAGATTTCAGTTTCTAAGTGAATGAGCAAAAGAGCATACAGCACCTGGTATTCCCAGGCGGTCTCCCATCCAAGTACTAACCAGGCCCGACCCTGCTTAGCTTCCGAGATCAGACGAGATCGGGCGTTGCCAGGCTGGTATGGCCGTACGAAATAAGTTGACAACCATAGGCTACTTATCCATATACAGATTTAGCAATTGACAATGCAAGGTAGTCTCTCTCTCTCTCTCTCTCGTGTCAAAATGAAAACAACTTCCAGCCCCTTTCATGAAGGACTACTTGTGCATATTGCAAGATGTCAGTTTCTAAGTGAATGAGCAAAAGAGCATACAGCACCTGGTATTCCCAGGCGGTCTCCCATCCAAGTACTAACCAGGCCCGACCCTGATTAGCTTCCGAGATCAGACGAGATCGGGCGTTGCCAGGCTGGTATGGCCGTACGAAATAAGTTGACAACCATAGGCTACTTATCCATATACAGATTTAGCAATTGACAATGCAAGGTGGTCTCTCTCTCTCTCTCTCTCTCTCTCGTGTCAAAATGAAAACAGCTTCCAGCCCCTTTCATGAAGGACTACTTGTGCATATTGCAAGATTTCAGTTTCTAAGTGAATGAGCAAAAGAGCATACAGCACCTGGTATTCCCAGGCGGTCTCCCATCCAAGTACTAACCAGGCCCGACCCTGCTTAGCTTCCGAGATCAGACGAGATCGGGCGTTGCCAGGCTGGTATGGCCGTACGAAATAAGTTGACAACCATAGGCTACTTATCCATATACAGATTTAGCAATTGACAATGCAAGGTGGTCTCTCTCTCTCTCTCTCGTGTCAAAATGAAAACAGCTTCCAGCCCCTTTCATGAAGGACTACTTGTGCATATTGCAAGATTTCAGTTTCTAAGTGAATGAGCAAAAGAGCATACAGCACCTGGTATTCCCAGGCGGTCTCCCATCCAAGTACTAACCAGGCCCGACCCTGCTTAGCTTCCGAGATCAGACGAGATCGGGCGTTGCCAGGCTGGTATGGCCGTACAAAATAAGTTGACAACCATAGGCTACTTATCCATATACAGATTTAGCAATTGACAATGCAAGGTGGTCTCTGTCTCTCTCTCTCTCTCTCTCGTGTCAAAATGAAAACAGCTTCCAGCCCCTTTCATGAAGGACTACTTGTGCATATTGCAAGATTTCAGTTTCTAAGTGAATGAGCAAAAGAGCATACAGCACCAGGTATTCCCAGGCGGTCTCCCATCCAAGTACTAACCAGGCCCGACCCTGCTTAGCTTCCGAGATCAGACGAGATCAGGCGTTGCCAGGCTGGTATGGCCGTACGAAATAAGATGACAACCATAGGCTACTTATCCATATACAGATTTAGCAATTGACAATGCAAGGTGGTCTCTCTCTCTCTCTCTCTCTCTCGTGTCAGAATGAAAACAGCTTCCAGCCCCTTTCATGAAGGACTACTTGTGCATATTGCAAGATGTCAGTTTCTAAGTGAATGAGCAAAAGAGCATACAGCACCTGGTATTCCCAGGCGGTCTCCCATCCAAGTACTAACCAGGCCCGACCCTGCTTAGCTTCCGAGATCAGACGAGATCGGGCGTTGCCAGGCTGGTATGGCCGTACGAAATAAGTTGACAACCATAGGCTACTTATCCATATACAGATTTAGCAATTGACAATGCAAGGTGGTCTCTCTCTCTCTCTCTCGTGTCAAAATGAAAACAGCTTCCAGCCCCTTTCATGAAGGACTACTTGTGCATATTGCAAGATTTCAGTTTCTAAGTGAATGAGCAAAAGAGCATACAGCACCTGGTATTCCCAGGCGGTCTCCCATCCAAGTACTAACCAGGCCCGACCCTGCTTAGCTTCTGAGATCAGACGAGATCGGGCGTTGCCAGGCTGGTATGGCCGTACGAAATAAGTTGACAACCATAGGCTACTTATCCATATACAGATTTAGCAATTGACAATGCAAGGTGGTCTCTCTCTCTCTCTCTCTCGTGTCAAAATGAAAACAGCTTCCAGCCCCTTTCATGAAGGACTACTTGTGCATATTGCAAGATGTCAGTTTCTAAGTGAATGAGCAAAAGAGCATACAGCACCTGGTATTCCCAGGCGGTCTCCCATCCAAGTACTAACCAGGCCCGACCCTGCTTAGCTTCCGAGATCAGACGAGATCGGGCGTTGCCAGGCTGGTATGGCCGTACGAAATAAGTTGACAACCATAGGCTACTTATCCATATACAGATTTAGCAATTGACAATGCAAGGTGGTCTCTCTCTCTCTCTCTCTCTCTCTCGTGTCAAAATGAAAACAGCTTCCAGCCCCTTTCATGAAGGACTACTTGTGCATATTGCAAGATTTCAGTTTCTAAGTGAATGAGCAAAAGAGCATACAGCACCTGGTATTCCCAGGCGGTCTCCCATCCAAGTACTAACCAGGCCCGACCCTGCTTAGCTTCCGAGATCAGACGAGATCGGGCGTTGCCAGGCTGGTATGGCCGTACGAAATAAGTTGACAACCATAGGCTACTTATCCATATACAGATTTAGCAATTGACAATGCAAGGTAGTCTCTCTCTCTCTCTCTCTCGTGTCAAAATGAAAACAACTTCCAGCCCCTTTCATGAAGGACTACTTGTGCATATTGCAAGATGTCAGTTTCTAAGTGAATGAGCAAAAGAGCATACAGCACCTGGTATTCCCAGGCGGTCTCCCATCCAAGTACTAACCAGGCCCGACCCTGATTAGCTTCCGAGATCAGACGAGATCGGGCGTTGCCAGGCTGGTATGGCCGTACGAAATAAGTTGACAACCATAGGCTACTTATCCATATACAGATTTAGCAATTGACAATGCAAGGTGGTCTCTCTCTCTCTCTCTCTCTCTCTCGTGTCAAAATGAAAACAGCTTCCAGCCCCTTTCATGAAGGACTACTTGTGCATATTGCAAGATTTCAGTTTCTAAGTGAATGAGCAAAAGAGCATACAGCACCTGGTATTCCCAGGCGGTCTCCCATCCAAGTACTAACCAGGCCCGACCCTGCTTAGCTTCCGAGATCAGACGAGATCGGGCGTTGCCAGGCTGGTATGGCCGTACGAAATAAGTTGACAACCATAGGCTACTTATCCATATACAGATTTAGCAATTGACAATGCAAGGTGGTCTCTCTCTCTCTCTCTCGTGTCAAAATGAAAACAGCTTCCAGCCCCTTTCATGAAGGACTACTTGTGCATATTGCAAGATTTCAGTTTCTAAGTGAATGAGCAAAAGAGCATACAGCACCTGGTATTCCCAGGCGGTCTCCCATCCAAGTACTAACCAGGCCCGACCCTGCTTAGCTTCCGAGATCAGACGAGATCGGGCGTTGCCAGGCTGGTATGGCCGTACGAAATAAGTTGACAACCATAGGCTACTTATCCATATACAGATTTAGCAATTGACAATGCAAGGTGGTCTCTCTCTCTCTCTCTCGTGTCAAAATGAAAACAGCTTCCAGCCCCTTTCATGAAGGACTACTTGTGCATATTGCAAGATTTCAGTTTCTAAGTGAATGAGCAAAAGAGCATACAGCACCTGGTATTCCCAGGCGGTCTCCCATCCAAGTACTAACCAGGCCCGACCCTGCTTAGCTTCCGAGATCAGACAAGATCGGGCGTTGCCAGGCTGGTATGGCCGTACGAAATAAGTTGACAACCATAGGCTACTTATCCATATACAGATTTAGCAAT
>NC_140385.1:13730000-13737500 GCF_054491055.1 Hypomesus nipponensis
CTCTCTCTCTCTCTCTCTCGTGTCAAAATGAAAACAGCTTCCAGCCCCTTTCATGAAGGACTACTTGTGCATATTGCAAGATTTCAGTTTCTAAGTGAATGAGCAAAAGAGCATACAGCACCTGGTATTCCCAGGCGGTCTCCCATCCAAGTACTAACCAGGCCCGACCCTGCTTAGCTTCCGAGATCAGACGAGATCGGGCGTTGCCAGGCTGGTATGGCCGTACGAAATAAGTTGACAACCATAGGCTACTTATCCATATACAGATTTAGCAATTGACAATGCAAGGTGGTCTCTCTCTCTCTCTCTCGTGTCAAAATGAAAACAGCTTCCAGCCCCTTTCATGAAGGACTACTTGTGCATATTGCAAGATTTCAGTTTCTAAGTGAATGAGCAAAAGAGCATACAGCACCTGGTATTCCCAGGCGGTCTCCCATCCAAGTACTAACCAGGCCCGACCCTGCTTAGCTTCCGAGATCAGACGAGATCGGGCGTTGCCAGGCTGGTATGGCCGTACGAAATAAGTTGACAACCATAGGCTACTTATCCATATACAGATTTAGCAATTGACAATGCAAGGTGGTCTCTGTCTCTCTCTCTCTCTCGTGTCAAAATGAAAACAGCTTCCAGCCCCTTTCATGAAGGACTACTTGTGCATATTGCAAGATTTCAGTTTCTAAGTGAATGAGCAAAAGAGCATACAGCACCTGGTATTGCCAGGCGGTCTCCCATCCAAGTACTAACCAGGCCCGACCCTGCTTAGCTTCCGAGATCAGACGAGATCGGGCGTTGCCACGCTGGTATGGCCGTACGAAATAAGATGACAACCATAGGCTACTTATCCATATACAGATTTAGCAATTGACAATGCAAGGTGGTCTCTCTCTCTCTCTCTCTCTCGTGTCAAAATGAAAACAGCTTCCAGCCCCTTTCATGAAGGACTACTTGTGCATATTGCAAGATTTCAGTTTCTAAGTGAATGAGCAAAAGAGCATACAGCACCTGGTATTCCCAGGCGGTCTCCCATCCAAGTACTAACCAGGCCCGACCCTGCTTAGCTTCCGAGATCAGACGAGATCGGGCGTTGCCAGGCTGGTATGGCCGTACGAAATAAGTTGACAACCATAGGCTACTTATCCATATACAGATTTAGCAATTGACAATGCAAGGTGGTCTCTCTCTCTCTCTCTCTCTCTCTCTCGTGTCAAAATGAAAACAGCTTCCAGCCCCTTTCATGAAGGACTACTTGTGCATATTGCAAGATTTCAGTTTCTAAGTGAATGAGCAAAAGAGCATACAGCACCTGGTATTCCCAGGCGGTCTCCCATCCAAGTACTAACCAGGCCCGACCCTGCTTAGCTTCCGAGATCAGGCGTTGCCAGGCTGGTATGGCCGTACGAAATAAGTTGACAACCATAGGCTACTTATCCATATACAGATTTAGCAATTGACAATGCAAGGTGGTCTCTCTCTCTCTCTCTCTCTCTCTCGTGTCAAAATGAAAACAGCTTCCAGCCCCTTTCATGAAGGACTACTTGTGCATATTGCAAGATTTCAGTTTCTAAGTGAATGAGCAAAAGAGCATACAGCACCTGGTATTCCCAGGCGGTCTCCCATCCAAGTACTAACCAGGCCCGACCCTGCTTAGCTTCCGAGATCAGACGAGATCGGGCGTTGCCAGGCTGGTATGGCCGTACGAAATAAGTTGACAACCATAGGCTACTTATCCATATACAGATTTAGCAATTGACAATGCAAGGTGGTCTCTGTCTCTCTCTCTCTCTCGTGTCAAAATGAAAACAGCTTCCAGCCCCTTTCATGAAGGACTACTTGTGCATATTGCAAGATTTCAGTTTCTAAGTGAATGAGCAAAAGAGCATACAGCACCTGGTATTCCCAGGCGGTCTCCCATCCAAGTACTAACCAGGCCCGACCCTGCTTAGCTTCCGAGATCAGACGAGATCGGGCGTTGCCAGGCTGGTATGGCCGTACGAAATAAGTTGACAACCATAGGCTACTTATCCATATACAGATTTAGCAATTGACAATGCAAGGTGGTCTCTCTCCCTCTCTCTCGTGTCAAAATGAAAACAGCTTCCAGCCCCTTTCATGAAGGACTACTTGTGCATATTGCAAGATTTCAGTTTCTAAGTGAATGAGCAAAAGAGCATACAGCACCTGGTATTCCCAGGCGGTCTCCCATCCAAGTACTAACCAGGCCCGACCCTGCTTAGCTTCCGAGATCAGACGAGATCGGGCGTTGCCAGGCTGGTATGGCCGTACGAAATAAGATGACAACCATAGGCTACTTATCCATATACAGATTTAGCAATTGACAATGCAAGGTGGTCTCTCTCTCTCTCTCTCTCTCTCTCTCGTGTCAAAATGAAAACAGCTTCCAGCCCCTTTCATGAAGGACTACTTGTGCATATTGCAAGATTTCAGTTTCTAAGTGAATGAGCAAAAGAGCATACAGCACCTGGTATTCCCAGGCGGTCTCCCATCCAAGTACTAACCAGGCCCGACCCTGCTTAGCTTCCGAGATCAGACGAGATCGGGCGTTGCCAGGCTGGTATGGCCGTACGAAATAAGTTGACAACCATAGGCTACTTATCCATATACAGATTTAGCAATTGACAATGCAAGGTGGTCTCTCTCTCTCTCTCTCGTGTCAAAATGAAAACAGCTTCCAGCCCCTTTCATGAAGGACTACTTGTGCATATTGCAAGATTTCAGTTTCTAAGTGAATGAGCAAAAGAGCATACAGCACCTGGTATTCCCAGGCGGTCTCCCATCCAAGTACTAACCAGGCCCGACCCTGCTTAGCTTCCGAGATCAGACGAGATCGGGCGTTGCCAGGCTGGTATGGCCGTACGAAATAAGTTGACAACCATAGGCTACTTATCCATATACAGATTTAGCAATTGACAATGCAAGGTGGTCTCTGTCTCTCTCTCTCTCTCGTGTCAAAATGAAAACAGCTTCCAGCCCCTTTCATGAAGGACTACTTGTGCATATTGCAAGATTTCAGTTTCTAAGTGAATGAGCAAAAGAGCATACAGCACCTGGTATTGCCAGGCGGTCTCCCATCCAAGTACTAACCAGGCCCGACCCTGCTTAGCTTCCGAGATCAGACGAGATCGGGCGTTGCCAGGCTGGTATGGCCGTACGAAATAAGATGACAACCATAGGCTACTTATCCATATACAGATTTAGCAATTGACAATGCAAGGTGGTCTCTCTCTCTCTCTCTCTCTCGTGTCAAAATGAAAACAGCTTCCAGCCCCTTTCATGAAGGACTACTTGTGCATATTGCAAGATTTCAGTTTCTAAGTGAATGAGCAAAAGAGCATACAGCACCTGGTATTCCCAGGCGGTCTCCCATCCAAGTACTAACCAGGCCCGACCCTGCTTAGCTTCCGAGATCAGACGAGATCGGGCGTTGCCAGGCTGGTATGGCCGTACGAAATAAGTTGACAACCATAGGCTACTTATCCATATACAGATTTAGCAATTGACAATGCAAGGTGGTCTCTCTCTCTCTCTCTCTCTCTCTCGTGTCAAAATGAAAACAGCTTCCAGCCCCTTTCATGAAGGACTACTTGTGCATATTGCAAGATTTCAGTTTCTAAGTGAATGAGCAAAAGAGCATACAGCACCTGGTATTCCCAGGCGGTCTCCCATCCAAGTACTAACCAGGCCCGACCCTGCTTAGCTTCCGAGATCAGGCGTTGCCAGGCTGGTATGGCCGTACGAAATAAGTTGACAACCATAGGCTACTTATCCATATACAGATTTAGCAATTGACAATGCAAGGTGGTCTCTCTCTCTCTCTCGTGTCAAAATGAAAACAGCTTCCAGCCCCTTTCATGAAGGACTACTTGTGCATATTGCAAGATTTCAGTTTCTAAGTGAATGAGCAAAAGAGCATACAGCACCTGGTATTCCCAGGCGGTCTCCCATCCAAGTACTAACCAGGCCCGACCCTGCTTAGCTTCCGAGATCAGACGAGATCGGGCGTTGCCAGGCTGGTATGGCCGTACGAAATAAGTTGACAACCATAGGCTACTTATCCATATACAGATTTAGCAATTGACAATGCAAGGTGGTCTCTGTCTCTCTCTCTCTCTCGTGTCAAAATGAAAACAGCTTCCAGCCCCTTTCATGAAGGACTACTTGTGCATATTGCAAGATTTCAGTTTCTAAGTGAATGAGCAAAAGAGCATACAGCACCTGGTATTCCCAGGCGGTCTCCCATCCAAGTACTAACCAGGCCCGACCCTGCTTAGCTTCCGAGATCAGACGAGATCGGGCGTTGCCAGGCTGGTATGGCCGTACGAAATAAGTTGACAACCATAGGCTACTTATCCATATACAGATTTAGCAATTGACAATGCAAGGTGGTCTCTCTCTCTCTCTCTCTCTCTCTCTCGTGTCAAAATGAAAACAGCTTCCAGCCCCTTTCATGAAGGACTACTTGTGCATATTGCAAGATTTCAGTTTCTAAGTGAATGAGCAAAAGAGCATACAGCACCTGGTATTCCCAGGCGGTCTCCCATCCAAGTACTAACCAGGCCCAACCCTGCTTAGCTTCCGAGATCAGACGAGATCGGGCGTTGCCAGGCTGGTATGGCCGTACGAAATAAGTTGACAACCATAGGCTACTTATCCATATACAGATTTAGCAATTGACAATGCAAGGTGGTCTCTCTCTCTCTCTCTCGTGTCAAAATGAAAACAGCTTCCAGCCCCTTTCATGAAGGACTACTTGTGCATATTGCAAGATTTCAGTTTCTAAGTGAATGAGCAAAAGAGCATACAGCACCTGGTATTCCCAGGCGGTCTCCCATCCAAGTACTAACCAGGCCCGACCCTGCTTAGCTTCCGAGATCAGACGAGATCGGGCGTTGCCAGGCTGGTATGGCCGTACGAAATAAGTTGACAACCATAGGCTACTTATCCATATACAGATTTAGCAATTGACAATGCAAGGTGGTCTCTCTCTCTCTCTCTCTCTCTCTCTCGTGTCAAAATGAAAACAGCTTCCAGCCCCTTTCATGAAGGACTATTTGTGCATATTGCAAGATTTCAGTTTCTAAGTGAATGAGCAAAAGAGCATACAGCACCTGGTATTCCCAGGCGGTCTCCCATCCAAGTACTAACCAGGCCCAACCCTGCTTAGCTTCCGAGATCAGACGAGATCGGGCGTTGCCAGGCTGGTATGGCCGTACGAAATAAGTTGACAACCATAGGCTACTTATCCATATACAGATTTAGCAATTGACAATGCAAGGTGGTCTCTCTCTCTCTCTCTCGTGTCAAAATGAAAACAGCTTCCAGCCCCTTTCATGAAGGACTACTTGTGCATATTGCAAGATTTCAGTTTCTAAGTGAATGAGCAAAAGAGCATACAGCACCTGGTATTCCCAGGCGGTCTCCCATCCAAGTACTAACCAGGCCCGACCCTGCTTAGCTTCCGAGATCAGACGAGATCGGGCGTTGCCAGGCTGGTATGGCCGTACGAAATAAGTTGACAACCATAGGCTACTTATCCATATACAGATTTAGCAATTGACAATGCAAGGTGGTCTCTCTCTCTCTCTCTCGTGTCAAAATGAAAACAGCTTCCAGCCCCTTTCATGAAGGACTACTTGTGCATATTGCAAGATTTCAGTTTCTAAGTGAATGAGCAAAAGAGCATACAGCACCTGGTATTCCCAGGCGGTCTCCCATCCAAGTACTAACCAGGCCCGACCCTGCTTAGCTTCCGAGATCAGACGAGATCGGGCGTTGCCAGGCTGGTATGGCCGTACGAAATAAGTTGACAACCATAGGCTACTTATCCATATACAGATTTAGCAATTGACAATGCAAGGTGGTCTCTGTCTCTCTCTCTCTCTCTCTCTCTCGTGTCAAAATGAAAACAGCTTCCAGCCCCTTTCATGAAGGACTACTTGTGCATATTGCAAGATTTCAGTTTCTAAGTGAATGAGCAAAAGAGCATACAGCACCTGGTATTCCCAGGCGGTCTCCCATCCAAGTACTAACCAGGCCCGACCCTGCTTAGCTTCCGAGATCAGACTAGATCGGGCGTTGCCAGGCTGGTATGGCCGTACGAAATAAGACGACAACCATAGGCTACTTATCCATATACAGATTTAACAATTGGCAATGCAAGGTGGTCTCTCTCTCTCTCTCTCTCTCTCTCGTGTCAAAATGAAAACAGCTTCCAGCCCCTTTCATGAAGGACTACTTGTGCATATTGCAAGATTTCAGTTTCTAAGTGAATGAGCAAAAGAGCATACAGCACCTGGTATTCCCAGGCGGTCTCCCATCCAAGTACTAACCAGGCCCGACCCTGCTTAGCTTCCGAGATCAGACGAGATCGGGCGTTGCCAGGCTGGTATGGCCGTACGAAATAAGTTGACAACCATAGGCTACTTATCCATATACAGATTTAGCAATTGACAATGCAAGGTGGTCTCTCTCTCTCTCTCTCTCTCTCTCTCGTGTAAAAATGAAAACAGCTTCCAGCCCCTTTCATGAAGGACTACTTGTGCATATTGCAAGATGTCAGTTTCTAAGTGAATGAGCAAAAGAGCATACAGCACCTGGTATTCCCAGGCGGTCTCCCATCCAAGTACTAACCAGGCCCAACCCTGCTTAGCTTCCGAGATCAGACGAGATCGGGCGTTGCCAGGCTGGTATGGCCGTACGAAATAAGTTGACAACCATAGGCTACTTATCCATATACAGATTTAGCAATTGACAATGCAAGGTGGTCTCTCTCTCTCTCTCTCGTGTCAAAATGAAAACAGCTTCCAGCCCCTTTCATGAAGGACTACTTGTGCATATTGCAAGATTTCAGTTTCTAAGTGAATGAGCAAAAGAGCATACAGCACCTGGTATTCCCAGGCGGTCTCCCATCCAAGTACTAACCAGGCCCGACCCTGTTTAGCTTCCGAGATCGGGCGTTGCCAGGCTGGTATGGCCGTACGAAATAAGTTGACAACCATAGGCTACTTATCCATATACAGATTTAGCAATTGACAATGCAAGGTGGTCTCTCTCTCTCTCTCTCTCTCTCTCTCTCTCTCTCTCTCTCTCTCTCTCTCTCTCTCTCGTGTCAAAATGAAAACAGCTTCCAGCCCCTTTCATGAAGGACTACTTGTGCATATTGCAAGATTTCAGTTTCTAAGTGAATGAGCAAAAGAGCATACAGCACCTGGTATTCCCAGGCGGTCTCCCATCCAAGTACTAACCAGGCCCGACCCTGTTTAGCTTCCGAGATCAGACGAGATCGGGCGTTGCCAGGCTGGTATGGCCGTACGAAATAAGTTGACAACCATAGGCTACTTATCCATATACAGATTTAGCAATTGACAATGCAAGGTGGTCTCTCTCTCTCTCTCTCTCTCTCTCTCTCTCTCTCTCTCTCTCGTTTCAAAATGAAAACAGCTTCCAGCCCCTTTCATGAAGGACTACTTGTGCATATTGCAA
>NC_140385.1:13742500-13755000 GCF_054491055.1 Hypomesus nipponensis
AGATCGGGCGTTGCCAGGCTGGTATGGCCGTACGAAATAAGTTGACAACCATAGGCTACTTATCCATATACAGATTTAGCAATTGACAATGCAAGGTGGTCTCTCTCTCTCTCTCTCGTGTCAAAATGAAAACAGCTTCCAGCCCCTTTCATGAAGGACTACTTGTGCATATTGCAAGATGTCAGTTTCTAAGTGAATGAGCAAAAGAGCATACAGCACCTGGTATTCCCAGGCGGTCTCCCATCCAAGTACTAACCAGGCCCGACCCTGCTTAGCTTCCGAGATCAGACGAGATCGGGCGTTGCCAGGCTGGTATGGCCGTACCAAATAAGTTGACAACCATAGGCTACTTATCCATATACAGATTTAGCAATTGACAATGCAAGGTGGTCTCTCTCTCTCTCTCTCGTGTCAAAATGAAAACAGCTTCCAGCCCCTTTCATGAAGGACTACTTGTGCATGTTGCAAGATTTCAGTTTCTAAGTGAATGAGCAAAAGAGCATACAGCACCTGGTATTCCCAGGCGGTCTCCCATCCAAGTACTAACCAGGACCGACCCTGCTTAGCTTCCGAGATCAGACGAGATCGGGCGTTGCCAGGCTGGTATGGCCGTACGAAATAAGATGACAACCATAGGCTACTTATCCATATACAGATTTAACAATTGGCAATGCAAGGTGGTCTCTCTCTCTCTCTCTCTCTCTCTCTCTCTCTCGTGTCAAAATGAAAACAGCTTCCAGCCCCTTTCATGAAGGACTACTTGTGCATATTGCAAGATTTCAGTTTCTAAGTGAATGAGCAAAAGAGCATACAGCACCTGGTATTCCCAGGCGGTCTCCCATCCAAGTACTAACCAGGCCCGACCCTGCTTAGCTTCCGAGATCAGACGAGATCGGGCGTTGCCAGGCTGGTATGGCCGTACGAAATAAGTTGACAACCATAGGCTACTTATCCATATACAGATTTAGCAATTGACAATGCAAGGTGGTCTCTCTCTCTCTCTCTCTCTCTCTCTCTCGTGTCAAAATGAAAACAGCTTCCAGCCCCATTCATGAAGGACTACTTGTGCATATTGCAAGATTTCAGTTTCTAAGTGAATGAGCAAAAGAGCATACAGCACCTGGTATTCCCAGGCGGTCTCCCATCCAAGTACTAACCAGGCCCGACCCTGCTTAGCTTCCGAGATCAGACGAGATCGGGCGTTGCCAGGCTGGTATGGCCGTACGAAATAAGTTGACAACCATAGGCTACTTATCCATATACAGATTTAGCAATTGACAATGCAAGGTAGTCTCTCTCTCTCTCTCTCTCTCTCGTGTCAAAATGAAAACAGCTTCCAGCCCCTTTCATGAAGGACTACTTGTGCATATTGCAAGATGTCAGTTTCTAAGTGAATGAGCAAAAGAGCATACAGCACCTGGTATTCCCAGGCGGTCTCCCATCCAAGTACTAACCAGGCCCGACCCTGCTTAGCTTCCGAGATCAGACGAGATCGGGCGTTGCCAGGCTGGTATGGCCGTACGAAATAAGTTGACAACCATAGGCTACTTATCCATATACAGATTTAGCAATTGACAATGCAAGGTGGTCTCTCTCTCTCTCTCTCTCTCTCTCTCGTGTCAAAATGAAAACAGCTTCCAGCCCCTTTCATGAAGGACTACTTGTGCATATTGCAAGATTTCAGTTTCTAAGTGAATGAGCAAAAGAGCATACAGCACCTGGTATTCCCAGGCGGTCTCCCATCCAAGTACTAACCAGGCCCAACCCTGCTTAGCTTCCGAGATCAGACGAGATCGGGCGTTGCCAGGCTGGTATGGCCGTACGAAATAAGTTGACAACCATAGGCTACTTATCCATATACAGATTTAGCAATTGACAATGCAAGGTGGTCTCTCTCTCTCTCTCTCTCTCTCTCTCTCTCTCTCTCTCTCTCTCGTGTCAAAATGAAAACAGCTTCCAGCCCCTTTCATGAAGGACTACTTGTGCATATTGCAAGATTTCAGTTTTTAAGTGAATGAGCAAAAGAGCATACAGCACCTGGTATTCCCAGGCGGTCTCCCATCCAAGTACTAACCAGGCCCGACCCTGCTTAGCTTCCGAGATCAGACGAGATCGGGCGTTGCCAGGCTGGTATGGCCGTACGAAATAAGTTGACAACCATAGGCTACTTATCCATATACAGATTTAGCAATTGACAATGCAAGGTGGTCTCTCTCTCTCTCTCTCGTGTCAAAATGAAAACAGCTTCCAGCCCCTTTGATGAAGGACTACTTGTGCATATTGCAAGATTTCAGTTTCTAAGTGAATGAGCAAAAGAGCATACAGCACCAGGTATTCCCAGGCGGTCTCCCATCCAAGTACTAACCAGGCCCGACCCTGCTTAGCTTCCGAGATCAGACGAGATCGGGCGTTGCCAGGCTGGTATGGCCGTACGAAATAAGTTGACAACCATAGGCTACTTATCCATATACAGATTTAGCAATTGACAATTCAAGGTAGTCTCTCTCTCTCTCTCTCTCTCGTGTCAAAATGAAAACAGCTTCCAGCCCCTTTCATGAAGGACTACTTGTGCATATTGCAAGATGTCAGTTTCTAAGTGAATGAGCAAAAGAGCATACAGCACCTGGTATTCCCAGGCGGTCTCCCATCCAAGTACTAACCAGGCCCGACCCTGCTTAGCTTCCGAGATCAGACGAGATCGGGCGTTGCCAGGCTGGTATGGCCGTACGAAATAAGTTGACAACCATAGGCTACTTATCCATATACAGATTTAGCAATTGACAATGCAAGGTAGTCTCTCTCTCTCTCTCTCTCTCGTGTCAAAATGAAAACAGCTTCCAGCCCCTTTCATGAAGGACTACTTGTGCATATTGCAAGATTTCAGTTTCTAAGTGAATGAGCAAAAGAGCATACAGCACCTGGTATTCCCAGGCGGTCTCCCATCCAAGTACTAACCAGGCCCGACCCTGCTTAGCTTCCGAGATCAGACAAGATCGGGCGTTGCCAGGCTGGTATGGCCGTACGAAATAAGTTGACAACCATAGGCTACTTATCCATATACAGATTTGGCAATTGACAATGCAAGGTGGTCTCTCTCTCTCTCTCTCTCTCTCTCTCGTGTCAAAATGAAAACAGCTTCCAGCCCCTTTCATGAAGGATTACTTGTGCATATTGCAAGATTTCAGTTTCTAAGTGAATGAGCAAAAGAGCATACAGCACCTGGTATTCCCAGGCGGTCTCCCATCCAAGTACTAACCAGGCCCGACCCTGCTTAGCTTCCGAGATCAGACGAGATCGGGCGTTGCCAGGCTGGTATGGCCGTACGAAATAAGTTGACAACCATAGGCTACTTATCCATATACAGATTTAGCAATTGACAATGCAAGGTGGTCTCTCTCTCTCTCTCTCTCGTGTCAAAATGAAAACAGCTTCCAGCCCCTTTGATGAAGGACTACTTGTGCATATTGCAAAATTTCAGTTTCTAAGTGAATGAGCAAAAGAGCATACAGCACCTGGTATTCCCAGGCGGTCTCCCATCCAAGTACTAACCAGGCCCGACCCTGCTTAGCTTCCGAGATCAGACGAGATTGGGCGTTGCCAGGCTGGTATGGCCGTACGAAATAAGTTGACAACCATAGGCTACTTATCCATATACAGATTTAGCAATTGACAATGCAAGGTGGTCTCTCTCTCTCTCTCTCGTGTCAAAATGAAAACAGCTTCCAGCCCCTTTCATGAAGGACTACTTGTGCATATTGCAAGATGTCAGTTTCTAAGTGAATGAGCAAAAGAGCATACAGCACCTGGTATTCCCAGGCGGTCTCCCATCCAAGTACTAACCAGGCCCGACCCTGCTTAGCTTCCGAGATCAGACGAGATCGGGCGTTGCCAGGCTGGTATGGCCGTACCAAATAAGTTGACAACCATAGGCTACTTATCCATATACAGATTTAGCAATTGACAATGCAAGGTGGTCTCTCTCTCTCTCTCTCGTGTCAAAATGAAAACAGCTTCCAGCCCCTTTCATGAAGGACTACTTGTGCATATTGCAAGATTTCAGTTTCTAAGTGAATGAGCAAAAGAGCATACAGCACCTGGTATTCCCAGGCGGTCTCCCATCCAAGTACTAACCAGGACCGACCCTGCTTAGCTTCCGAGATCAGACGAGATCGGGCGTTGCCAGGCTGGTATGGCCGTACGAAATAAGATGACAACCATAGGCTACTTATCCATATACAGATTTAACAATTGGCAATGCAAGGTGGTCTCTCTCTCTCTCTCTCTCTCTCTCTCTCTCTCTCGTGTCAAAATGAAAACAGCTTCCAGCCCCTTTCATGAAGGACTACTTGTGCATATTGCAAGATTTCAGTTTCTAAGTGAATGAGCAAAAGAGCATACAGCACCTGGTATTCCCAGGCGGTCTCCCATCCAAGTACTAACCAGGCCCGACCCTGCTTAGCTTCCGAGATCAGACGAGATCGGGCGTTGCCAGGCTGGTACGGCCGTACGAAATAAGTTGACAACCATAGGCTACTTATCCATATACAGATTTAGCAATTGACAATGCAAGGTGGTCTCTCTCTCTCTCTCTCTCTCTCTCGTGTCAAAATGAAAACAGCTTCCAGCCCCATTCATGAAGGACTACTTGTGCATATTGCAAGATTTCAGTTTCTAAGTGAATGAGCAAAAGAGCATACAGCACCTGGTATTCCCAGGCGGTCTCCCATCCAAGTACTAACCAGGCCCGACCCTGCTTAGCTTCCGAGATCAGACGAGATCGGGCGTTGCCAGGCTGGTATGGCCGTACGAAATAAGTTGACAACCATAGGCTACTTATCCATATACAGATTTAGCAATTGACAATGCAAGGTAGTCTCTCTCTCTCTCTCTCTCTCTCGTGTCAAAATGAAAACAGCTTCCAGCCCCTTTCATGAAGGACTACTTGTGCATATTGCAAGATGTCAGTTTCTAAGTGAATGAGCAAAAGAGCATACAGCACCTGGTATTCCCAGGCGGTCTCCCATCCAAGTACTAACCAGGCCCGACCCTGCTTAGCTTCCGAGATCAGACGAGATCGGGCGTTGCCAGGCTGGTATGGCCATACGAAATAAGTTGACAACCATAGGCTACTTATCCATATACAGATTTAGCAATTGACAATGCAAGGTGGTCTCTCTCTCTCTCTCTCTCTCTCTCTCGTGTCAAAATGAAAACAGCTTCCAGCCCCTTTCATGAAGGACTACTTGTGCATATTGCAAGATTTCAGTTTCTAAGTGAATGAGCAAAAGAGCATACAGCACCTGGTATTCCCAGGCGGTCTCCCATCCAAGTACTAACCAGGCCCAACCCTGCTTAGCTTCCGAGATCAGACGAGATCGGGCGTTGCCAGGCTGGTATGGCCGTACGAAATAAGTTGACAACCATAGGCTACTTATCCATATACAGATTTAGCAATTGACAATGCAAGGTGGTCTCTCTCTCTCTCTCTCTCTCTCTCTCTCTCTCTCTCTCTCTCTCTCTCGTGTCAAAATGAAAACAGCTTCCAGCCCCTTTCATGAAGGACTACTTGTGCATATTGCAAGATTTCAGTTTTTAAGTGAATGAGCAAAAGAGCATACAGCACCTGGTATTCCCAGGCGGTCTCCCATCCAAGTACTAACCAGGCCCGACCCTGCTTAGCTTCCGAGATCAGACGAGATCGGGCGTTGCCAGGCTGGTATGGCCGTACGAAATAAGTTGACAACCATAGGCTACTTATCCATATACAGATTTAGCAATTGACAATGCAAGGTGGTCTCTCTCTCTCTCTCTCGTGTCAAAATGAAAACAGCTTCCAGCCCCTTTGATGAAGGACTACTTGTGCATATTGCAAGATTTCAGTTTCTAAGTGAATGAGCAAAAGAGCATACAGCACCAGGTATTCCCAGGCGGTCTCCCATCCAAGTACTAACCAGGCCCGACCCTGCTTAGCTTCCGAGATCAGACGAGATCGGGCGTTGCCAGGCTGGTATGGCCGTACGAAATAAGTTGACAACCATAGGCTACTTATCCATATACAGATTTAGCAATTGACAATTCAAGGTAGTCTCTCTCTCTCTCTCTCTCTCGTGTCAAAATGAAAACAGCTTCCAGCCCCTTTCATGAAGGACTACTTGTGCATATTGCAAGATGTCAGTTTCTAAGTGAATGAGCAAAAGAGCATACAGCACCTGGTATTCCCAGGCGGTCTCCCATCCAAGTACTAACCAGGCCCGACCCTGCTTAGCTTCCGAGATCAGACGAGATCGGGCGTTGCCAGGCTGGTATGGCCGTACGAAATAAGTTGACAACCATAGGCTACTTATCCATATACAGATTTAGCAATTGACAATGCAAGGTAGTCTCTCTCTCTCTCTCTCTCTCGTGTCAAAATGAAAACAGCTTCCAGCCCCTTTCATGAAGGACTACTTGTGCATATTGCAAGATTTCAGTTTCTAAGTGAATGAGCAAAAGAGCATACAGCACCTGGTATTCCCAGGCGGTCTCCCATCCAAGTACTAACCAGGCCCGACCCTGCTTAGCTTCCGAGATCAGACAAGATCGGGCGTTGCCAGGCTGGTATGGCCGTACGAAATAAGTTGACAACCATAGGCTACTTATCCATATACAGATTTGGCAATTGACAATGCAAGGTGGTCTCTCTCTCTCTCTCTCTCTCTCTCTCGTGTCAAAATGAAAACAGCTTCCAGCCCCTTTCATGAAGGATTACTTGTGCATATTGCAAGATTTCAGTTTCTAAGTGAATGAGCAAAAGAGCATACAGCACCTGGTATTCCCAGGCGGTCTCCCATCCAAGTACTAACCAGGCCCGACCCTGCTTAGCTTCCGAGATCAGACGAGATCGGGCGTTGCCAGGCTGGTATGGCCGTACGAAATAAGTTGACAACCATAGGCTACTTATCCATATACAGATTTAGCAATTGACAATGCAAGGTGGTCTCTCTCTCTCTCTCTCTCGTGTCAAAATGAAAACAGCTTCCAGCCCCTTTGATGAAGGACTACTTGTGCATATTGCAAAATTTCAGTTTCTAAGTGAATGAGCAAAAGAGCATACAGCACCTGGTATTCCCAGGCGGTCTCCCATCCAAGTACTAACCAGGCCCGACCCTGCTTAGCTTCCGAGATCAGACGAGATCGGGCGTTGCCAGGCTGGTATGGCCGTACGAAATAAGTTGACAACCATAGGCTACTTATCCATATACAGATTTAGCAATTGACAATGCAAGGTGGTCTCTCTCTCTCTCTCTCTCTCTCGTGTCAAAATGAAAACAGCTTCCAGCCCCTTTCATGAAGGACTACTTGTGCATATTGCAAGATTTCAGTTTCTAAGTGAATGAGCAAAAGAGCATACAGCACCTGGTATTCCCAGGCGGTCTCCCATCCAAGTACTAACCAGGCCCAACCCTGCTTAGCTTCCGAGATCAGACGAGATCGGGCGTTGCCAGGCTGGTATGGCCGTACGAAATAAGTTGACAACCATAGGCTACTTATCCATATACAGATTTAGCAATTGACAATGCAAGGTGGTCTCTCTCTCTCTCTCTCTCTCTCTCTCTCTCTCTCTCTCTCTCTCTCTCTCTCTCTCTCGTGTCAAAATGAAAACAGCTTCCAGCCCCTTTCATGAAGGACTACTTGTGCATATTGCAAGATTTCAGTTTTTAAGTGAATGAGCAAAAGAGCATACAGCACCTGGTATTCCCAGGCGGTCTCCCATCCAAGTACTAACCAGGCCCGACCCTGCTTAGCTTCCGAGATCAGACGAGATCGGGCGTTGCCAGGCTGGTATGGCCGTACGAAATAAGTTGACAACCATAGGCTACTTATCCATATACAGATTTAGCAATTGACAATGCAAGGTGGTCTCTCTCTCTCTCTCTCGTGTCAAAATGAAAACAGCTTCCAGCCCCTTTGATGAAGGACTACTTGTGCATATTGCAAGATTTCAGTTTCTAAGTGAATGAGCAAAAGAGCATACAGCACCAGGTATTCCCAGGCGGTCTCCCATCCAAGTACTAACCAGGCCCGACCCTGCTTAGCTTCCGAGATCAGACGAGATCGGGCGTTGCCAGGCTGGTATGGCCGTACGAAATAAGTTGACAACCATAGGCTACTTATCCATATACAGATTTAGCAATTGACAATTCAAGGTAGTCTCTCTCTCTCTCTCTCTCTCGTGTCAAAATGAAAACAGCTTCCAGCCCCTTTCATGAAGGACTACTTGTGCATATTGCAAGATGTCAGTTTCTAAGTGAATGAGCAAAAGAGCATACAGCACCTGGTATTCCCAGGCGGTCTCCCATCCAAGTACTAACCAGGCCCGACCCTGCTTAGCTTCCGAGATCAGACGAGATCGGGCGTTGCCAGGCTGGTATGGCCGTACGAAATAAGTTGACAACCATAGGCTACTTATCCATATACAGATTTAGCAATTGACAATGCAAGGTAGTCTCTCTCTCTCTCTCTCTCTCGTGTCAAAATGAAAACAGCTTCCAGCCCTTTTCATGAAGGACTACTTGTGCATATTGCAAGATTTCAGTTTCTAAGTGAATGAGCAAAAGAGCATACAGCACCTGGTATTCCCAGGCGGTCTCCCATCCAAGTACTAACCAGGCCCGACCCTGCTTAGCTTCCGAGATCAGACAAGATCGGGCGTTGCCAGGCTGGTATGGCCGTACGAAATAAGTTGACAACCATAGGCTACTTATCCATATACAGATTTGGCAATTGACAATGCAAGGTGGTCTCTCTCTCTCTCTCTCTCTCTCTCTCGTGTCAAAATGAAAACAGCTTCCAGCCCCTTTCATGAAGGATTACTTGTGCATATTGCAAGATTTCAGTTTCTAAGTGAATGAGCAAAAGAGCATACAGCACCTGGTATTCCCAGGCGGTCTCCCATCCAAGTACTAACCAGGCCCGACCCTGCTTAGCTTCCGAGATCAGACGAGATCGGGCGTTGCCAGGCTGGTATGGCCGTACGAAATAAGTTGACAACCATAGGCTACTTATCCATATACAGATTTAGCAATTGACAATGCAAGGTGGTCTCTCTCTCTCTCTCTCTCGTGTCAAAATGAAAACAGCTTCCAGCCCCTTTGATGAAGGACTACTTGTGCATATTGCAAAATTTCAGTTTCTAAGTGAATGAGCAAAAGAGCATACAGCACCTGGTATTCCCAGGCGGTCTCCCATCCAAGTACTAACCAGGCCCGACCCTGCTTAGCTTCCGAGATCAGACGAGATTGGGCGTTGCCAGGCTGGTATGGCCGTACGAAATAAGTTGACAACCATAGGCTACTTATCCATATACAGATTTAGCAATTGACAATGCAAGGTGGTCTCTCTCTCTCTCTCTCGTGTCAAAATGAAAACAGCTTCCAGCCCCTTTCATGAAGGACTACTTGTGCATATTGCAAGATGTCAGTTTCTAAGTGAATGAGCAAAAGAGCATACAGCACCTGGTATTCCCAGGCGGTCTCCCATCCAAGTACTAACCAGGCCCGACCCTGCTTAGCTTCCGAGATCAGACGAGATCGGGCGTTGCCAGGCTGGTATGGCCGTACCAAATAAGTTGACAACCATAGGCTACTTATCCATATACAGATTTAGCAATTGACAATGCAAGGTGGTCTCTCTCTCTCTCTCTCGTGTCAAAATGAAAACAGCTTCCAGCCCCTTTCATGAAGGACTACTTGTGCATATTGCAAGATTTCAGTTTCTAAGTGAATGAGCAAAAGAGCATACAGCACCTGGTATTCCCAGGCGGTCTCCCATCCAAGTACTAACCAGGACCGACCCTGCTTAGCTTCCGAGATCAGACGAGATCGGGCGTTGCCAGGCTGGTATGGCCGTACGAAATAAGATGACAACCATAGGCTACTTATCCATATACAGATTTAACAATTGGCAATGCAAGGTGGTCTCTCTCTCTCTCTCTCTCTCTCTCTCTCTCTCTCGTGTCAAAATGAAAACAGCTTCCAGCCCCTTTCATGAAGGACTACTTGTGCATATTGCAAGATTTCAGTTTCTAAGTGAATGAGCAAAAGAGCATACAGCACCTGGTATTCCCAGGCGGTCTCCCATCCAAGTACTAACCAGGCCCGACCCTGCTTAGCTTCCGAGATCAGACGAGATCGGGCGTTGCCAGGCTGGTACGGCCGTACGAAATAAGTTGACAACCATAGGCTACTTATCCATATACAGATTTAGCAATTGACAATGCAAGGTGGTCTCTCTCTCTCTCTCTCTCTCTCTCTCTCGTGTCAAAATGAAAACAGCTTCCAGCCCCATTCATGAAGGACTACTTGTGCATATTGCAAGATTTCAGTTTCTAAGTGAATGAGCAAAAGAGCATACAGCACCTGGTATTCCCAGGCGGTCTCCCATCCAAGTACTAACCAGGCCCGACCCTGCTTAGCTTCCGAGATCAGACGAGATCGGGCGTTGCCAGGCTGGTATGGCCGTACGAAATAAGTTGACAACCATAGGCTACTTATCCATATACAGATTTAGCAATTGACAATGCAAGGTAGTCTCTCTCTCTCTCTCTCTCTCTCGTGTCAAAATGAAAACAGCTTCCAGCCCCTTTCATGAAGGACTACTTGTGCATATTGCAAGATGTCAGTTTCTAAGTGAATGAGCAAAAGAGCATACAGCACCTGGTATTCCCAGGCGGTCTCCCATCCAAGTACTAACCAGGCCCGACCCTGCTTAGCTTCCGAGATCAGACGAGATCGGGCGTTGCCAGGCTGGTATGGCCGTACGAAATAAGTTGACAACCATAGGCTACTTATCCATATACAGATTTAGCAATTGACAATGCAAGGTGGTCTCTCTCTCTCTCTCTCGTGTCAAAATGAAAACAGCTTCCAGCCCCTTTCATGAAGGACTACTTGTGCATATTGCAAGATTTCAGTTTCTAAGTGAATGAGCAAAAGAGCATACAGCACCTGGTATTCCCAGGCGGTCTCCCATCCAAGTACTAACCAGGACCGACCCTGCTTAGCTTCCGAGATCAGACGAGATCGGGCGTTGCCAGGCTGGTATGGCCGTACGAAATAAGATGACAACCATAGGCTACTTATCCATATACAGATTTAACAATTGGCAATGCAAGGTGGTCTCTCTCTCTCTCTCTCTCTCTCTCTCTCTCTCGTGTCAAAATGAAAACAGCTTCCAGCCCCTTTCATGAAGGACTACTTGTGCATATTGCAAGATTTCAGTTTCTAAGTGAATGAGCAAAAGAGCATACAGCACCTGGTATTCCCAGGCGGTCTCCCATCCAAGTACTAACCAGGCCCGACCCTGCTTAGCTTCCGAGATCAGACGAGATCGGGCGTTGCCAGGCTGGTACGGCCGTACGAAATAAGTTGACAACCATAGGCTACTTATCCATATACAGATTTAGCAATTGACAATGCAAGGTGGTCTCTCTCTCTCTCTCTCTCTCTCTCGTGTCAAAATGAAAACAGCTTCCAGCCCCATTCATGAAGGACTACTTGTGCATATTGCAAGATTTCAGTTTCTAAGTGAATGAGCAAAAGAGCATACAGCACCTGGTATTCCCAGGCGGTCTCCCATCCAAGTACTAACCAGGCCCGACCCTGCTTAGCTTCCGAGATCAGACGAGATCGGGCGTTGCCAGGCTGGTATGGCCGTACGAAATAAGTTGACAACCATAGGCTACTTATCCATATACAGATTTAGCAATTGACAATGCAAGGTAGTCTCTCTCTCTCTCTCTCTCTCTCGTGTCAAAATGAAAACAGCTTCCAGCCCCTTTCATGAAGGACTACTTGTGCATATTGCAAGATGTCAGTTTCTAAGTGAATGAGCAAAAGAGCATACAGCACCTGGTATTCCCAGGCGGTCTCCCATCCAAGTACTAACCAGGCCCGACCCTGCTTAGCTTCCGAGATCAGACGAGATCGGGCGTTGCCAGGCTGGTATGGCCGTACGAAATAAGTTGACAACCATAGGCTACTTATCCATATACAGATTTAGCAATTGACAATGCAAGGTGGTCTCTCTCTCTCTCTCTCTCTCTCGTGTCAAAATGAAAACAGCTTCCAGCCCCTTTCATGAAGGACTACTTGTGCATATTGCAAGATTTCAGTTTCTAAGTGAATGAGCAAAAGAGCATACAGCACCTGGTATTCCCAGGCGGTCTCCCATCCAAGTACTAACCAGGCCCAACCCTGCTTAGCTTCCGAGATCAGACGAGATCGGGCGTTGCCAGGCTGGTATGGCCGTACGAAATAAGTTGACAACCATAGGCTACTTATCCATATACAGATTTAGCAATTGACAATGCAAGGTGGTCTCTCTCTCTCTCTCTCTCTCGTGTCAAAATGAAAACAGCTTCCAGCCCCTTTCATGAAGGACTACTTGTGCATATTGCAAGATTTCAGTTTCTAAGTGAATGAGCAAAAGAGCATACAGCACCTGGTATTCCCAGGCGGTCT
>NC_140385.1:13772500-13775000 GCF_054491055.1 Hypomesus nipponensis
ATCCATATACAGATTTGGCAATTGACAATGCAAGGTGGTCTCTCTCTCTCTCTCGTGTCAAAATGAAAACAGCTTCCAGCCCCTTTCATGAAGGACTACTTGTGCATATTGCAAGATTTCAGTTTCTAAGTGAATGAGCAAAAGAGCATACAGCACCTGGTATTCCCAGGCGGTCTCCCATCCAAGTACTAACCAGGCCCGACCCTGCTTAGCTTCCGAGATCAGACGAGATCGGGCGTTGCCAGGCTGGTATGGCCGTACGAAATAAGTTGACAACCATAGGCTACTTATCCATATACAGATTTGGCAATTGACAATGCAAGGTGGTCTCTCTCTCTCTCTCTCTCTCTCTCTCTCTCTCTCTCTCTCTCTCTCTCTCTCTCTCTCTCTCTCTCTCTCTCTCTCTCTCTCTCTCTCGTGTCAAAATGAAAACAGCTTCCAGCCCCTTTCATGAAGGACTACTTGTGCATATTGCAAGATGTCAGTTTCTAAGTGAATGAGCAAAAGAGCATACAGCACCTGGTATTCCCAGGCGGTCTCCCATCCAAGTACTAACCAGGCCCAACCCTGCTTAGCTTCCGAGATCAGGCGTTGCCAGGCTGGTATGGCCGTACGAAATAAGTTGACAACCATAGGCTACTTATCCATATACAGATTTAGCAATTGACAATGCAAGGTGGTCTCTCTCTCTCTCTCTCGTGTCAAAATGAAAACAGCTTCCAGCCCCTTTCATGAAGGACTACTTGTGCATATTGCAAGATTTCAGTTTCTAAGTGAATGAGCAAAAGAGCATACAGCACCTGGTATTCCCAGGCGGTCTCCCATCCAAGTACTAACCAGGCCCGACCCTGCTTAGCTTCCGAGATCAGACGAGATCGGGCGTTGCCAGGCTGGTATGGCCGTACGAAATAAGTTGACAACCATAGGCTACTTATCCATATACAGATTTAGCAATTGACAATGCAAGGTGGTCTCTCTCTCTCTCTCTCGTGTCAAAATGAAAACAGCTTCCAGCCCCTTTCATGAAGGACTACTTGTGCATATTGCAAGATTTCAGTTTCTAAGTGAATGAGCAAAAGAGCATACAGCACCTGGTATTCCCAGGCGGTCTCCCATCCAAGTACTAACCAGGCCCAACCCTGCTTAGCTTCCGAGATCAGGCGTTGCCAGGCTGGTATGGCCGTACGAAATAAGTTGACAACCATAGGCTACTTATCCATATACAGATTTAGCAATTGACAATGCAAGGTGGTCTCTCTCTCTCTCTCTCGTGTCAAAATGAAAACAGCTTCCAGCCCCTTTCATGAAGGACTACTTGTGCATATTGCAAGATTTCAGTTTCTAAGTGAATGAGCAAAAGAGCATACAGCACCTGGTATTCCCAGGCGGTCTCCCATCCAAGTACTAACCAGGCCCGACCCTGCTTAGCTTCCGAGATCAGACGAGATCGGGCGTTGCCAGGCTGGTATGGCCGTACGAAATAAGTTGACAACCATAGGCTACTTATCCATATACAGATTTAGCAATTGACAATGCAAGGTGGTCTCTCTCTCTCTCTCTCGTGTCAAAATGAAAACAGCTTCCAGCCCCTTTCATGAAGGACTACTTGTGCATATTGCAAGATTTCAGTTTCTAAGTGAATGAGCAAAAGAGCATACAGCACCTGGTATTCCCAGGCGGTCTCCCATCCAAGTACTAACCAGGCCCAACCCTGCTTAGCTTCCGAGATCAGGCGTTGCCAGGCTGGTATGGCCGTACGAAATAAGTTGACAACCATAGGCTACTTATCCATATACAGATTTAGCAATTGACAATGCAAGGTGGTCTCTCTCTCTCTCTCTCGTGTCAAAATGAAAACAGCTTCCAGCCCCTTTCATGAAGGACTACTTGTGCATATTGCAAGATTTCAGTTTCTAAGTGAATGAGCAAAAGAGCATACAGCACCTGGTATTCCCAGGCGGTCTCCCATCCAAGTACTAACCAGGCCCGACCCTGCTTAGCTTCCGAGATCAGACGAGATCAGGCGTTGCCAGGCTGGTATGGCCTTACGAAATAAGTTGACAACCATAGGCTACTTATCCATATACAGATTTAGCAATTGACAATGCAAGGTGGTCTCTCTCTCTCTCTCTCGTGTCAAAATGAAAACAGCTTCCAGCCGCTTTCATGAAGGACTACTTGTGCATATTGCAAGATTTCAGTTTTTAAGTGAATGAGCAAAAGAGCATACAGCACCTGGTATTCCCAGGCGGTCTCCCATCCAAGTACTAACCAGGCCCGACCCTGCTTAGCTTCCGAGATCAGACGAGATCGGGCGTTGCCAGGCTGGTATGGCCGTACGAAATAAGTTGACAACCATAGGCTACTTATCCATATACAGATTTAGCAATTGACAATGCAAGGTGGTCTCTCTCTCTCTCTCTCTCTCTCTCGTGTCAAAATGAAAACAGCTTCCAGCCCCTTTCATGAAGGACTACTTGTGCATATTGCAAGATTTCAG
>NC_140385.1:13785000-13787500 GCF_054491055.1 Hypomesus nipponensis
AATGAGCAAAAGAGCATACAGCACCTGGTGTTCCCAGGCGGTCTCCCATCCAAGTACTAACCAGGCCCGACCCTGCTTAGCTTCCGAGATCAGACGAGATCGGGCGTTGCCAGGCTGGTATGGCCGTACGAAATAAGTTGACAACCATAGGCTACTTATCCATATACAGATTTAGCAATTGACAATGCAAGGTGGTCTCTCTCTCTCTCTCTCTCTCGTGTCAAAATGAAAACAGCTTCCAGCCCCTTTCATGAAGGACTACTTGTGCATATTGCAAGATTTCAGTTTCTAAGTGAATGAGCAAAAGAGCATACAGCACCTGGTATTCCCAGGCGGTCTCCCATCCAAGTACTAACCAGGCCCAACCCTGCTTAGCTTCCGAGATCAGACGAGATCGGGCGTTGCCAGGCTGGTATGGCCGTACGAAATAAGTTGACAACCATAGGCTACTTATCCATATACAGATTTAGCAATTGACAATGCAAGGTGGTCTCTCTCTCTCTCTCTCGTGTCAAAATGAAAACAGCTTCCAGCCCCTTTCATGAAGGACTACTTGTGCATATTGCAAGATTTCAGTTTCTAAGTGAATGAGCAAAAGAGCATACAGCACCTGGTATTCCCAGGCGGTCTCCCATCCAAGTACTAACCAGGCCCGACCCTGCTTAGCTTCCGAGATCAGACGAGATCAGGCGTTGCCAGGCTGGTATGGCCGTACGAAATAAGTTGACAACCATAGGCTACTTATCCATATACAGATTTAGCAATTGACAATGCAAGGTGGTCTCTCTCTCTCTCTCTCTCTCGTGTCAAAATGAAAACAGCTTCCAGCCCCTTTCATGAAGGACTACTTGTGCATATTGCAAGATTTCAGTTTCTAAGTGAATGAGCAAAACAGCATACAGCACCTGGTATTCCCAGGCGGTCTCCCATCCAAGTACTAACCAGGCCCGACCCTGCTTAGCTTCCGAGATCAGGCGTTGCCAGGCTGGTATGGCCGTACGAAATAAGTTGACAACCATAGGCTACTTATCCATATACAGATTTAGCAATTGACAATGCAAGGTTGTCTCTCTCTCTCTCTCGTGTCAAAATGAAAACAGCTTCCAGCCCCTTTCATGAAGGACTACTTGTGCATATTGCAAGATTTCAGTTTCTAAGTGAATGAGCAAAAGAGCATACAGCACCTGGTATTCCCAGGCGGTCTCCCATCCAAGTACTAACCAGGCCCAACCCTGCTTAGCTTCCGAGATCAGACGAGATCGGGCGTTGCCAGGCTGGTATGGCCGTACGAAATAAGTTGACAACCATAGGCTACTTATCCATATACAGATTTAGCAATTGACAATGCAAGGTAGTCTCTCTCTCTCTCTCTCGTGTCAAAATGAAAACAGCTTCCAGCCCCTTTCATGAAGGACTACTTGTGCATATTGCAAGATTTCAGTTTCTAAGTGAATGAGCAAAAGAGCATACAGCACCTGGTATTCCCAGGCGGTCTCCCATCCAAGTAGTAACCAGGCCCGACCCTGCTTAGCTTCCGAGATCAGACGAGATCGGGCGTTGCCAGGCTGGTATGGCCGTACAAAATAAGTTGACAACCATAGGCTACTTATCCATATACAGATTTAGCAATTGACAATGCAAGGTGGTCTCTCTCTCTCTCTCTCTCTCTCTCGTGTCAAAATGAAAACAGCTTCCAGCCCCTTTCATGAAGGACTACTTGTGCATATTGCAAGATTTCAGTTTCTAAGTGAATGAGCAAAAGAGCATACAGCACCTGGTGTTCCCAGGCGGTCTCCCATCCAAGTACTAACCAGGCCCGACCCTGCTTAGCTTCCGAGATCAGACGAGATCGGGCGTTGCCAGGCTGGTATGGCCGTACGAAATAAGTTGACAACCATAGGCTACTTATCCATATACAGATTTAGCAATTGACAATGCAAGGTAGTCTCTCTCTCTCTCTCGTGTCAAAATGAAAACAGCTTCCAGCCCCTTTCATGAAGGACTACTTGTGCATATTGCAAGATTTCAGTTTCTAAGTGAATGAGCAAAAGAGCATACAGCACCTGGTATTCCCAGGCGGTCTCCCATCCAAGTACTAACCAGGCCCAACCCTGCTTAGCTTCCGAGATCAGACGAGATCGGGCGTTGCCAGGCTGGTATGGCCGTACGAAATAAGTTGACAACCATAGGCTACTTATCCATATACAGATTTAGCAATTGACAATGCAAGGTGGTCTCTCTCTCTCTCTCTCGTGTCAAAATGAAAACAGCTTCCAGCCCCTTTCATGAAGGACTACTTGTGCATATTGCAAGATTTCAGTTTCTAAGTGAATGAGCAAAAGAGCATACAGCACCTGGTATTCCCAGGCGGTCTCCCATCCAAGTACTAACCAGGCCCGACCCTGCTTAGCTTCCGAGATCAGACGAGATCAGGCGTTGCCAGGCTGGTATGGCCGTACGAAATAAGTTGACAACCATAGGCTACTTATCCATATACAGA
>NC_140385.1:13807500-13810000 GCF_054491055.1 Hypomesus nipponensis
TAGGCTACTTATCCATATACAGATTTAGCAATTGACAATGCAAGGTGGTCTCTCTCTCTCTCTCTCGTGTCAAAATGAAAACAGCTTCCAGCCCCTTTCATGAAGGACTACTTGTGCATATTGCAAGATTTCAGTTTCTAAGTGAATGAGCAAAAGAGCATACAGCACCTGGTATTCCCAGGCGGTCTCCCATCCAAGTACTAACCAGGCCCGACCCTGCTTAGCTTCCGAGATCAGACGAGATCGGGCGTTGCCAGGCTGGTATGGCCGTACGAAATAAGATGACAACCATAGGCTACTTATCCATATACAGATTTAGCAATTGACAATGCAAGGTGGTCTCTCTCTCTCTCTCTCTCTCGTGTCAAAATGAAAACAGCTTCCAGCCCCTTTCATGAAGGACTACTTGTGCATATTGCAAGATTTCAGTTTCTAAGTGAATGAGCAAAAGAGCATACAGCACCTGGTATTCCCAGGCGGTCTCCCATCCAAGTACTAACCAGGCCCGACCCTGCTTAGCTTCCGAGATCAGACGAGATCGGGCGTTGCCAGGCTGGTATGGCCGTACGAAATAAGTTGACAACCATAGGCTACTTATCCATATACAGATTTAGCAATTGACAATGCAAGGTGGTCTCTCTCTCTCTCTCGTGTCAAAATGAAAACAGCTTCCAGCCCCTTTCATGAAGGACTACTTGTGCATATTGCAAGATTTTAGTTTCTAAGTGAATGAGCAAAAGAGCATACAGCACCTGGTATTCCCAGGCGGTCTCCCATCCAAGTACTAACCAGGCCCGACCCTGCTTAGCTTCCGAGATCAGACGAGATCGGGCGTTGCCAGGCTGGTATGGCCGTACGAAATAAGTTGACAACCATAGGCTACTTATCCATATACAGATTTAGCAATTGACAATGCAAGGTAGTCTCTCTCTCTCTCTCTCTCTCTCTCTCTCTCGTGTCAAAATGAAAACAGCTTCCAGCCCCTTTCATGAAGGACTACTTGTGCATATTGCAAGATGTCAGTTTCTAAGTGAATGAGCAAAAGAGCATACAGCACCTGGTATTCCCAGGCGGTCTCCCATCCAAGTACTAACCAGGCCCGACCCTGCTTAGCTTCCGAGATCAGACGAGATCGGGCGTTGCCAGGCTGGTATGGCCGTACGAAATAAGTTGACAACCATAGGCTACTTATCCATATACAGATTTAGCAATTGACAATGCAAGGTGGTCTCTCTCTCTCTCTCTCGTGTCAAAATGAAAACAGCTTCCAGCTCCTTTCATGAAGGATTACTTGTGCATATTGCAAGATTTCAGTTTCTAAGTGAATGAGCAAAAGAGCATACAGCACCTGGTATTCCCAGGCGGTCTCCCATCCAAGTACTAACCAGGCCCGACCCTGCTTAGCTTCCGAGATCAGACGAGATCGGGCGTTGCCAGGCTGGTATGGCCGTACGAAATAAGATGACAACCATAGGCTACTTATCCATATACAGATTTAGCAATTGACAATGCAAGGTGGTCTCTCTCTCTCTCTCTCTCTCTCGTGTCAAAATGAAAACAGCTTCCAGCCCCTTTCATGAAGGACTACTTGTGCATATTGCAAGATTTCAGTTTCTAAGTGAATGAGCAAAAGAGCATACAGCACCTGGTATTCCCAGGCGGTCTCCCATCCAAGTACTAACCAGGCCCGACCCTGCTTAGCTTCCGAGATCAGACGAGATCGGGCGTTGCCAGGCTGGTATGGCCGTACGAAATAAGTTGACAACCATAGGCTACTTATCCATATACAGATTTAGCAATTGACAATGCAAGGTGGTCTCTCTCTCTCGTGTCAAAATGAAAACAGCTTCCAGCCCCTTTCATGAAGGACTACTTGTGCATATTGCAAGATTTCAGTTTCTAAGTGAATGAGCAAAAGAGCATACAGCACCTGGTATTCCCAGGCGGTCTCCCATCCAAGTACTAACCAGGCCCGACCCTGCTTAGCTTCCGAGATCAGACGAGATTGGGCGTTGCCAGGCTGGTATGGCCGTACGAAATAAGTTGACAACCATAGGCTACTTATCCATATACAGATTTAGCAATTGACAATGCAAGGTGGTCTCTCTCTCTCTCTCTCGTGTCAAAATGAAAACAGCTTCCAGCCCCTTTCATGAAGGACTACTTGTGCATATTGCAAGATTTCAGTTTCTAAGTGAATGAGCAAAAGAGCATACAGCACCTGGTATTCCCAGGCGGTCTCCCATCCAAGTACTAACCAGGCCCGACCCTGCTTAGCTTCCGAGATCAGACGAGATCCGGCGTTGCCAGGCTGGTATGGCCGTACGAAATAAGTTGACAACCATAGGCTACTTATCCATATACAGATTTAGCAATTGACAATGCAAGGTAGTCTCTCTCTCTCTCTCTCGTGTCAAAATGAAAACAGCTTCCAGCCCCTTTCATGAAGGACTACTTGTGCATATTGCAAGATGTCAGTTTCTAAGTGAATGAGCAAAAG
>NC_140385.1:13820000-13827500 GCF_054491055.1 Hypomesus nipponensis
TCCCAGGCGGTCTCCCATCCAAGTACTAACCAGGCCCAACCCTGCTTAGCTTCCGAGATCAGACGAGATCGGGCGTTGCCAGGCTGGTATGGCCGTACGAAATAAGTTGACAACCATAGGCTACTTATCCATATACAGATTTAGCAATTGACAATGCAAGGTGGTCTCTCTCTCTCTCTCTCGTGTCAAAATGAAAACAGCTTCCAGCCCCTTTCATGAAGGACTACTTGTGCATATTGCAAGATTTCAGTTTCTAAGTGAATGAGCAAAAGAGCATACAGCACCTGGTATTCCCAGGCGGTCTCCCATCCAAGTACTAACCAGGCCCGACCCTGTTTAGCTTTCGAGATCAGACGAGATCGGGCGTTGCCAGGCTGGTATGGCCGTACGAAATAAGTTGACAACCATAGGCTACTTATCCATATACAGATTTAGCAATTGACAATGCAAGGTGGTCTCTCTCTCTCTCTCTCTCTCTCTCTCTCTCTCTCTCTCTCTCTCGTGTCAAAATGAAAACAGCTTCCAGCCCCTTTCATGAAGGACTACTTGTGCATATTGCAAGATTTCAGTTTCTAAGTGAATGAGCAAAAGAGCATACAGCACCTGGTATTCCCAGGCGGTCTCCCATCCAAGTACTAACCAGGCCCGACCCTGCTTAGCTTCCGAGATCAGACGAGATCGGGCGTTGCCAGGCTGGTATGGCCGTACGAAATAAGTTGACAACCATAGGCTACTTATCCATATACAGATTTAGCAATTGACAATGCAAGGTGGTCTCTGTCTCTCTCTCTCTCTCGTGTCAAAATGAAAACAGCTTCCAGCCCCTTTCATGAAGGACTACTTGTGCATATTGCAAGATTTCAGTTTCTAAGTGAATGAGCAAAAGAGCATACAGCACCTGGTATTCTCAGGCGGTCTCCCATCCAAGTACTAACCAGGCCCGACCCTGCTTAGCTTCCGAGATCAGACGAGATCGGGCGTTGCCAGGCTGGTATGGCCGTACGAAATAAGATGACAACCATAGGCTACTTATCCATATACAGATTTAGCAATTGACAATGCAAGGTGGTCTCTCTCTCTCTCTCTCTCTCTCTCTCTCTCGTGTCAAAATGAAAACAGCTTCCAGCCCCTTTCATGAAGGACTACTTGTGCATATTGCAAGATTTCAGTTTCTAAGTGAATGAGCAAAAGAGCATACAGCACCTGGTATTCCCAGGCGGTCTCCCATCCAAGTACTAACCAGGCCCAACCCTGCTTAGCTTCCGAGATCAGACGAGATCGGGCGTTGCCAGGCTGGTATGGCCGTACGAAATAAGTTGACAACCATAGGCTACTTATCCATATACAGATTTAGCAATTGACAATGCAAGGTGGTCTCTCTCTCTCTCTCTCGTGTCAAAATGAAAACAGCTTCCAGCCCCTTTCATGAAGGACTACTTGTGCATATTGCAAGATTTCAGTTTCTAAGTGAATGAGCAAAAGAGCATACAGCACCTGGTATTCCCAGGCGGTCTCCCATCCAAGTACTAACCAGGCCCGACCCTGTTTAGCTTTCGAGATCAGACGAGATCGGGCGTTGCCAGGCTGGTATGGCCGTACGAAATAAGTTGACAACCATAGGCTACTTATCCATATACAGATTTAGCAATTGACAATGCAAGGTGGTCTCTCTCTCTCTCTCTCTCTCTCTCTCTCTCTCTCTCGTGTCAAAATGAAAACAGCTTCCAGCCCCTTTCATGAAGGACTACTTGTGCATATTGCAAGATTTCAGTTTCTAAGTGAATGAGCAAAAGAGCATACAGCACCTGGTATTCCCAGGCGGTCTCCCATCCAAGTACTAACCAGGCCCGACCCTGCTTAGCTTCCGAGATCAGACGAGATCGGGCGTTGCCAGGCTGGTATGGCCGTACGAAATAAGTTGACAACCATAGGCTACTTATCCATATACAGATTTAGCAATTGACAATGCAAGGTGGTCTCTGTCTCTCTCTCTCTCGTGTCAAAATGAAAACAGCTTCCAGCCCCTTTCATGAAGGACTACTTGTGCATATTGCAAGATTTCAGTTTCTAAGTGAATGAGCAAAAGAGCATACAGCACCTGGTATTCTCAGGCGGTCTCCCATCCAAGTACTAACCAGGCCCGACCCTGCTTAGCTTCCGAGATCAGACGAGATCGGGCGTTGCCAGGCTGGTATGGCCGTACGAAATAAGATGACAACCATAGGCTACTTATCCATATACAGATTTAGCAATTGACAATGCAAGGTGGTCTCTCTCTCTCTCTCTCTCTCTCTCTCTCTCTCGTGTCAAAATGAAAACAGCTTCCAGCCCCTTTCATGAAGGACTACTTGTGCATATTGCAAGATTTCAGTTTCTAAGTGAATGAGCAAAAGAGCATACAGCACCTGGTATTCCCAGGCGGTCTCCCATCCAAGTACTAACCAGGCCCGACCCTGCTTAGCTTCCGAGATCAGACGAGATCAGGCGTTGCCAGGCTGGTATGGCCGTACGAAATAAGTTGACAACCATAGGCTACTTATCCATATACAGATTTAGCAATTGACAATGCAAGGTGGTCTCTCTCTCTCTCTCTCG
This sequence comes from Hypomesus nipponensis, assembly GCF_054491055.1. Classification (NCBI taxonomy): domain Eukaryota; kingdom Metazoa; phylum Chordata; class Actinopteri; order Osmeriformes; family Osmeridae; genus Hypomesus; species Hypomesus nipponensis. The sequence goes on from NC_140385.1 coordinate 13,822,596, forward strand.
TGTCAAAATGAAAACAGCTTCCAGCCCCTTTCATGAAGGACTACTTGTGCATATTGCAAGATTTCAGTTTCTAAGTGAATGAGCAAAAGAGCATACAGCACCTGGTATTCCCAGGCGGTCTCCCATCCAAGTACTAACCAGGCCCGACCCTGCTTAGCTTCCGAGATCAGACGAGATCGGGCGTTGCCAGGCTGGTATGGCCGTACGATATAAGTTGACAACCATAGGCTACTTATCCATATACAGATTTAGCAATTGACAATGCAAGGTGGTCTCTGTCTCTCTCTCTCTCTCGTGTCAAAATGAAAACAGCTTCCAGCCCCTTTCATGAAGGACTACTTGTGCATATTGCAAGATTTCAGTTTCTAAGTGAATGAGCAAAAGAGCATACAGCACCTGGTATTCCCAGGCGGTCTCCCATCCAAGTACTAACCAGGCCCGACCCTGCTTAGCTTCCGAGATCAGACGAGATCGGGCGTTGCCAGGCTGGTATGGCCGTACGAAATAAGTTGACAACCATAGGCTACTTATCCATATACAGATTTAGCAATTGACAATGCAAGGTGGTCTCTGTCTCTCTCTCTCTCTCGTGTCAAAATGAAAACAGCTTCCAGCCCCTTTCATGAAGGACTACTTGTGCATATTGCAAGATTTCAGTTTCTAAGTGAATGAGCAAAAGAGCATACAGCACCTGGTATTCTCAGGCGGTCTCCCATCCAAGTACTAACCAGGCCCGACCCTGCTTAGCTTCCGAGATCAGACGAGATCGGGCGTTGCCAGGCTGGTATGGCCGTACGAAATAAGATGACAACCATAGGCTACTTATCCATATACAGATTTAGCAATTGACAATGCAAGGTGGTCTCTCTCTCTCTCTCTCTCTCTCTCTCTCTCTCGTGTCAAAATGAAAACAGCTTCCAGCCCCTTTCATGAAGGACTACTTGTGCATATTGCAAGATTTCAGTTTCTAAGTGAATGAGCAAAAGAGCATACAGCACCTGGTATTCCCAGGCGGTCTCCCATCCAAGTACTAACCAGGCCCGACCCTGCTTAGCTTCCGAGATCAGACGAGATCAGGCGTTGCCAGGCTGGTATGGCCGTACGAAATAAGTTGACAACCATAGGCTACTTATCCATATACAGATTTAGCAATTGACAATGCAAGGTGGTCTCTCTCTCTCTCTCTCGTGTCAAAATGAAAACAGCTTCCAGCCCCTTTCATGAAGGACTACTTGTGCATATTGCAAGATTTCAGTTTCTAAGTGAATGAGCAAAAGAGCATACAGCACCTGGTATTCCCAGGCGGTCTCCCATCCAAGTACTAACCAGGCCCGACCCTGCTTAGCTTCCGAGATCAGACGAGATCGGGCGTTGCCAGGCTGGTATGGCCGTACGAAATAAGTTGACAACCATAGGCTACTTATCCATATACAGATTTAGCAATTGACAATGCAAGGTGGTCTCTGTCTCTCTCTCTCTCGTGTCAAAATGAAAACAGCTTCCAGCCCCTTTCATGAAGGACTACTTGTGCATATTGCAAGATTTCAGTTTCTAAGTGAATGAGCAAAAGAGCATACAGCACCTGGTATTCCCAGGCGGTCTCCCATCCAAGTACTAACCAGGCCCGACCCTGCTTAGCTTCCGAGATCAGACGAGATCAGGCGTTGCCAGGCTGGTATGGCCGTACGAAATAAGTTGACAACCATAGGCTACTTATCCATATACAGATTTAGCAATTGACAATGCAAGGTGGTCTCTCTCTCTCTCTCTCGTGTCAAAATGAAAACAGCTTCCAGCCCCTTTCATGAAGGACTACTTGTGCATATTGCAAGATTTCAGTTTCTAAGTGAATGAGCAAAAGAGCATACAGCACCTGGTATTCCCAGGCGGTCTCCCATCCAAGTACTAACCAGGCCCGACCCTGCTTAGCTTCCGAGATCAGACGAGATCGGGCGTTGCCAGGCTGGTATGGCCGTACGAAATAAGTTGACAACCATAGGCTACTTATCCATATACAGATTTAGCAATTGACAATGCAAGGTGGTCTCTGTCTCTCTCTCTCTCTCGTGTCAAAATGAAAACAGCTTCCAGCCCCTTTCATGAAGGACTACTTGTGCATATTGCAAGATTTCAGTTTCTAAGTGAATGAGCAAAAGAGCATACAGCACCTGGTATTCCCAGGCGGTCTCCCATCCAAGTACTAACCAGGCCCGACCCTGTTTAGCTTCCGAGATCAGACGAGATCGGGCGTTGCCAGGCTGGTATGGCCGTACGAAATAAGTTGACAACCATAGGCTACTTATCCATATACAGATTTAGCAATTGACAATGCAAGGTGGTCTCTCTCTCTCTCTCTCTCTCTCTCTCTCTCTCTCTCTCTCTCTCTCTCTCTCTCTCTCTCTCTCTCTCTCTCTCTCTCGTGTCAAAATGAAAACAGCTTCCAGCCCCTTTCATGAAGGACTACTTGTGCATATTGCAAGATTTCAGTTTCTAAGTGAATGAGCAAAAGAGCATACAGCACCTGGTATTCCCAGGCGGTCTCCCATCCAAGTACTAACCAGGCCCGACCCTGCTTAGCTTCCGAGATCAGACGAGATCGGGCGTTGCCAGGCTGGTATGGCCGTACGAAATAAGTTGACAACCATAGGCTACTTATCCATATACAGATTTAGCAATTGACAATGCAAGGTGGTCTCTGTCTCTCTCTCTCTCTCGTGTCAAAATGAAAACAGCTTCCAGCCCCTTTCATGAAGGACTACTTGTGCATATTGCAAGATTTCAGTTTCTAAGTGAATGAGCAAAAGAGCATACAGCACCTGGTATTCTCAGGCGGTCTCCCATCCAAGTACTAACCAGGCCCGACCCTGCTTAGCTTCCGAGATCAGACGAGATCGGGCGTTGCCAGGCTGGTATGGCCGTACGAAATAAGATGACAACCATAGGCTACTTATCCATATACAGATTTAGCAATTGACAATGCAAGGTGGTCTCTCTCTCTCTCTCTCTCTCGTGTCAAAATGAAAACAGCTTCCAGCCCCTTTCATGAAGGACTACTTGTGCATATTGCAAGATTTCAGTTTCTAAGTGAATGAGCAAAAGAGCATACAGCACCTGGTATTCCCAGGCGGTCTCCCATCCAAGTACTAACCAGGCCCGACCCTGCTTAGCTTCCGAGATCAGACGAGATCAGGCGTTGCCAGGCTGGTATGGCCGTACGAAATAAGTTGACAACCATAGGCTACTTATCCATATACAGATTTAGCAATTGACAATGCAAGGTGGTCTCTCTCTCTCTCTCTCGTGTCAAAATGAAAACAGCTTCCAGCCCCTTTCATGAAGGACTACTTGTGCATATTGCAAGATTTCAGTTTCTAAGTGAATGAGCAAAAGAGCATACAGCACCTGGTATTCCCAGGCGGTCTCCCATCCAAGTACTAACCAGGCCCGACCCTGCTTAGCTTCCGAGATCAGACGAGATCGGGCGTTGCCAGGCTGGTATGGCCGTACAAAATAAGTTGACAACCATAGGCTACTTATCCATATACAGATTTAGCAATTGACAATGCAAGGTGGTCTCTGTCTCTCTCTCTCTCTCTCGTGTCAAAATGAAAACAGCTTCCAGCCCCTTTCATGAAGGACTACTTGTGCATATTGCAAGATGTCAGTTTCTAAGTGAATGAGCAAAAGAGCATACAGCACCTGGTATTCCCAGGCGGTCTCCCATCCAAGTACTAACCAGGCCCGACCCTGCTTAGCTTCCGAGATCAGACGAGATCGGGCGTTGCCAGGCTGGTATGGCCGTACGAAATAAGTTGACAACCATAGGCTACTTATCCATATACAGATTTAGCAATTGACAATGCAAGGTGGTCTCTCTCTCTCTCTCTCTCTCTCTCTCTCTCTCGTGTCAAAATGAAGACAGCTTCCAGCCCCTTTCATGAAGGACTACTTGTGCATATTGCAAGATTTCAGTTTCTAAGTGAATGAGCAAAAGAGCATACAGCACCTGGTATTCCCAGGCGGTCTCCCATCCAAGTACTAACCAGGCCCGACCCTGCTTAGCTTCCGAGATCAGACGAGATCGGGCGTTGCCAGGCTGGTATGGCCGTACGAAATAAGATGACAACCATAGGCTACTTATCCATATACAGATTTAGCAATTGACAATGCAAGGTGGTCTCTCTCTCTCTCTCTCGTGTCAAAATGAAAACAGCTTCCAGCCCCTTTCATGAAGGACTACTTGTGCATATTGCAAGATTTCAGTTTCTAAGTGAATGAGCAAAAGAGCATACAGCACCTGGTATTCCCAGGCGGTCTCCCATCCAAGTACTAACCAGGCCCGACCCTGCTTAGCTTCCGAGATCAGACGAGATCGGGCGTTGCCAGGCTGGTATGGCCGTACGAAATAAGTTGACAACCATAGGCTACTTATCCATATACAGATTTAGCAATTGACAATGCAAGGTGGTCTCTCTCTCTCTCTCTCTCTCTCTCGTGTCAAAATGAAAACAGCTTCCAGCCCCTTTCATGAAGGACTACTTGTGCATATTGCAAGATTTCAGTTTCTAAGTGAATGAGCAAAAGAGCATACAGCACCTGGTATTCCCAGGCGGTCTCCCATCCAAGTACTAACCAGGCCCGACCCTGCTTAGCTTCCGAGATCAGACGAGATCGGGCGTTGCCAGGCTGGTATGGCCGTACGAAATAAGTTGACAACCATAGGCTACTTATCCATATACAGATTTAGCAATTGACAATGCAAGGTGGTCTCTCTCTCTCTCTCTCTCTCTCTCTCTCTCGTGTCAAAATGAAAACAGCTTCCAGCCCCTTTCATGAAGGACTACTTGTGCATATTGCAAGATTTCAGTTTCTAAGTGAATGAGCAAAAGAGCATACAGCACCTGG
>NC_140385.1:13837500-13840000 GCF_054491055.1 Hypomesus nipponensis
ACCATAGGCTACTTATCCATATACAGATTTAGCAATTGACAATGCAAGGTAGTCTCTCTCTCTCTCTCTCTCTCTCTCTCTCTCGTGTCAAAATGAAAACAGCTTCCAGCCCCTTTCATGAAGGACTACTTGTGCATATTGCAAGATGTCAGTTTCTAAGTGAATGAGCAAAAGAGCATACAGCACCTGGTATTCCCAGGCGGTCTCCCATCCAAGTACTAACCAGGCCCGACCCTGCTTAGCTTCTGAGATCAGACGAGATCGGGCGTTGCCAGGCTGGTATGGCCGTACGAAATAAGTTGACAACCATAGGCTACTTATCCATATACAGATTTAGCAATTGACAATGCAAGGTGGTCTCTCTCTCTCTCTCTCGTGTCAAAATGAAAACAGCTTCCAGCCCCTTTCATGAAGGACTACTTGTGCATATTGCAAGATTTCAGTTTCTAAGTGAATGAGCAAAAGAGCATACAGCACCTGGTATTCCCAGGCGGTCTCCCATCCAAGTACTAACCAGGCCCGACCCTGCTTAGCTTCCGAGATCAGACGAGATCGGGCGTTGCCAGGCTGGTATGGCCGTACGAAATAAGTTGACAACCATAGGCTACTTATCCATATACAGATTTAGCAATTGACAATGCAAGGTAGTCTCTCTCTCTCTCTCTCTCTCGTGTCAAAATGAAAACAGCTTCCAGCCCCTTTCATGAAGGACTACTTGTGCATATTGCAAGATGTCAGTTTCTAAGTGAATGAGCAAAAGAGCATACAGCACCTGGTATTCCCAGGCGGTCTCCCATCCAAGTACTAACCAGGCCCGACCCTGCTTAGCTTCCGAGATCAGACGTGATCGGGCGTTGCCAGGCTGGTATGGCCGTACGAAATAAGTTGACAACCATAGGCTACTTATCCATATACAGATTTAGCAATTGACAATGCAAGGTGGTCTCTCTCTCTCTCTCTCTCTCTCTCTCTCGTGTCAAAATGAAAACAGCTTCCAGCCCCTTTCATTAAGGACTACTTGTGCATATTGCAAGATGTCAGTTTCTAAGTGAATGAGCAAAACAGCATACAGCACCTGGTATTCCCAGGCGGTCTCCCATCCAAGTACTAACCATGCCCGACCCTGCTTAGCTTCCGAGATCAGACGTGATCGGGCGTTGCCAGGCTGGTATGGCCGTACGAAATAAGTTGACAACAATAGGCTACTTATCCATATACAGATTTAGCAATTGACAATGCAAGGTGGTCTCTCTCTCTCTCTCTCTCTCTCTCTCTCTCTCGTGTCAAAATGAAAACAGCTTCCAGCCCCTTTCATGAAGGACTACTTGTGCATATTGCAAGATGTCAGTTTCTAAGTGAATGAGCAAAAGAGCATACAGCACCTGGTATTCCCAGGCGGTCTCCCATCCAAGTACTAACCAGGCCCGACCCTGCTTAGCTTCCGAGATCAGACGTGATCGGGCGTTGCCAGGCTGGTATGGCCGTACGAAATAAGTTGACAACCATAGGCTACTTATCCATATACAGATTTAGCAATTGACAATGCAAGGTAGTCTCTCTCTCTCTCTCTCTCTCTCTCTCTCGTGTCAAAATGAAAACAGCTTCCAGCCCCTTTCATGAAGGACTACTTGTGCATATTGCAAGATGTCAGTTTCTAAGTGAATGAGCAAAAGAGCATACAGCACCTGGTATTCCCAGGCGGTCTCCCATCCAAGTACTAACCAGGCCCGACCCTGCTTAGCTTCCGAGATCAGACGAGATCGGGCGTTGCCAGGCTGGTATGGCCGTACGAAATAAGTTGACAACCATAGGCTACTTATCCATATACAGATTTAGCAATTGACAATGCAAGGTGGTCTCTCTCTCTCTCTCTCGTGTCAAAATGAAAACAGCTTCCAGCCCCTTTCATGAAGGACTACTTGTGCATATTGCAAGATTTCAGTTTCTAAGTGAATGAGCAAAAGAGCATACAGCACCTGGTATTCCCAGGCGGTCTCCCATCCAAGTACTAACCAGGCCCGACCCTGCTTAGCTTCCGAGATCAGACGAGATCGGGCGTTGCCAGGCTGGTATGGCCGTACGAAATAAGTTGACAACCATAGGCTACTTATCCATATACAGATTTAGCAATTGACAATGCAAGGTAGTCTCTCTCTCTCTCTCTCTCTCGTGTCAAAATGAAAACAGCTTCCAGCCCCTTTCATGAAGGACTACTTGTGCATATTGCAAGATGTCAGTTTCTAAGTGAATGAGCAAAAGAGCATACAGCACCTGGTATTCCCAGGCGGTCTCCCATCCAAGTACTAACCAGGCCCGACCCTGCTTAGCTTCCGAGATCAGACGTGATCGGGCGTTGCCAGGCTGGTATGGCCGTACGAAATAAGTTGACAACCATAGGCTACTTATCCATATACAGATTTAGCAATTGACAATGCAAGGTGGTCTCTCTCTCTCTCTCTCTCTCTCTCTCTCGTGTCAAAATGAAAACAGCTTCCAGCCC
>NC_140385.1:13850000-13855000 GCF_054491055.1 Hypomesus nipponensis
GTAGTCTCTCTCTCTCTCTCTCTCGTGTCAAAATGAAAACAGCTTCCAGCCCCTTTCATGAAGGACTACTTGTGCATATTGCAAGATGTCAGTTTCTAAGTGAATGAGCAAAAGAGCATACAGCACCTGGTATTCCCAGGCGGTCTCCCATCCAAGTACTAACCAGGCCCGACCCTGCTTAGCTTCCGAGATCAGACGAGATCGGGCGTTGCCAGGCTGGTATGGCCGTACGAAATAAGTTGACAACCATAGGCTACTTATCCATATACAGATTTAGCAATTGACAATGCAAGGTAGTCTCTCTCTCTCTCTCTCTCTCTCGTGTCAAAATGAAAACAGCTTCCAGCCCCTTTCATGAAGGACTACTTGTGCATATTGCAAGATTTCAGTTTCTAAGTGAATGAGCAAAAGAGCATACAGCACCTGGTATTCCCAGGCGGTCTCCCATCCAAGTACTAACCAGGCCCGACCCTGCTTAGCTTCCGAGATCAGACTAGATCGGGCGTTGCCAGGCTGGTATGGCCGTACGAAATAAGTTGACAACCATAGGCTACTTATCCATATACAGTTTTAGCAATTGACAATTCAAGGTAGTCTCTCTCTCTCTCTCTCTCGTGTCAAAATGAAAACAGCTTCCAGCCCCTTTCATGAAGGACTACTTGTGCATATTGCAAGATGTCAGTTTCTAAGTGAATGAGCAAAAGAGCATACAGCACCTGGTATTCCCAGGCGGTCTCCCATCCAAGTACTAACCAGGCCCGACCCTGCTTAGCTTCCGAGATCAGACGAGATCGGGCGTTGCCAGGCTGGTATGGCCGTACGAAATAAGTTGACAACCATAGGCTACTTATCCATATACAGATTTAGCAATTGACAATGCAAGGTGGTCTCTCTCTCTCTCTCTCTCGTGTCAAAATGAAAACAGCTTCCAGCCCCTTTCATGAAGGACTACTTGTGCATATTGCAAGATTTCAGTTTCTAAGTGAATGAGCAAAAGAGCATACAGCACCTGGTATTCCCAGGCGGTCTCCCATCCAAGTACTAACCAGGCCCGACCCTGCTTAGCTTCCGAGATCAGGCGTTGCCAGGCTGGTATGGCCGTACGAAATAAGATGACAACCATAGGCTACTTATCCATATACAGATTTAGCAATTGACAATGCAAGGTGGTCTCTCTCTCTCTCTCTCTCTCTCGTGTCAAAATGAAAACAGCTTCCAGCCCCTTTCATGAAGGACTACTTGTGCATATTGCAAGATTTCAGTTTCTAAGTGAATGAGCAAAAGAGCATACAGCACCTGGTATTCCCAGGCGGTCTCCCATCCAAGTACTAACCAGGCCCGACCCTGCTTAGCTTCCGAGATCAGACGAGATCGGGCGTTGCCAGGCTGGTATGGCCGTAAGAAATAAGTTGACAACCATAGGCTACTTATCCATATACAGATTTAGCAATTGACAATGCAAGGTGGTCTCTCTCTCTCTCTCGTGTCAAAATGAAAACAGCTTCCAGCCCCTTTCATGAAGGACTACTTGTGCATATTGCAAGATTTCAGTTTCTAAGTGAATGAGCAAAAGAGCATACAGCACCTGGTATTCCCAGGCGGTCTCCCATCCAAGTACTAACCAGGCCCGACCCTGCTTAGCTTCCGAGATCAGACGAGATCGGGCGTTGCCAGGCTGGTATGGCCGTACGAAATAAGTTGACAACCATAGGCTACTTATCCATATACAGATTTAGCAATTGACATTGCAAGGTAGTCTCTCTCTCTCTCTCTCTCTCTCGTGTCAAAATGAAAACAGCTTCCAGCCCCTTTCATGAAGGACTACTTGTGCATATTGCAAGATGTCAGTTTCTAAGTGAATGAGCAAAAGAGCATACAGCACCTGGTATTCCCAGGCGGTCTCCCATCCAAGTACTAACCAGGCCCGACCCTGCTTAGCTTCCGAGATCAGACGAGATCGGGCGTTGCCAGGATGGTATGGCCGTACGAAATAAGTTGACAACCATAGGCTACTTATCCATATACAGATTTAGCAATTGACAATGCAAGGTAGTCTCTCTCTCTCTCTCTCTCGTGTCAAAATGAAAACAGCTTCCAGCCCCTTTCATGAAGGACTACTTGTGCATATTGCAAGATGTCAGTTTCTAAGTGAATGAGCAAAAGAGCATACAGCACCTGGTATTCCCAGGCGGTCTCCCATCCAAGTACTAACCAGGCCCGACCCTGCTTAGCTTCCGAGATCAGACGAGATCGGGCGTTGCCAGGCTGGTATGGCCGTACGAAATAAGTTGACAACCATAGGCTACTTATCCATATACAGATTTAGCAATTGACAATGCAAGGTGGTCTCTCTCTCTCTCTCTCTCTCGTGTCAAAATGAAAACAGCTTCCAGCCCCTTTCATGAAGGACTACTTGTGCATATTGCAAGATTTCAGTTTCTAAGTGAATGAGCAAAAGAGCATACAGCACCTGGTATTCCCAGGCGGTCTCCCATCCAAGTACTAACCAGGCCCGACCCTGCTTAGCTTCCGAGATCAGACGAGATCGGGCGTTGCCAGGCTGGTATGGCCGTACGAAATAAGTTGACAACAATAGGCTACTTATCCATATACAGATTTAGCAATTGACAATGCAAGGTGGTCTCTCTCTCTCTCTCTCTCTCTCTCGTGTCAAAATGAAAACAGCTTCCAGCCCCTTTCATGAAGGACTACTTGTGCATATTGCAAGATGTCAGTTTCTAAGTGAATGAGCAAAAGAGCATACAGCACCTGGTATTCCCAGGCGGTCTCCCATCCAAGTACTAACCAGGCCCGACCCTGCTTAGCTTCCGAGATCAGACGTGATCGGGCGTTGCCAGGCTGGTATGGCCGTACGAAATAAGTTGACAACCATAGGCTACTTATCCATATACAGATTTAGCAATTGACAATGCAACGTAGTCTCTCTCTCTCTCTCTCTCTCGTGTCAAAATGAAAACAGCTTCCAGCCCCTTTCATGAAGGACTACTTGTGCATATTGCAAGATTTCAGTTTCTAAGTTAATGAGCAAAAGAGCATACAGCACCTGGTATTCCCAGGCGGTCTCCCATCCAAGTACTAACCAGGCCCGACCCTGCTTAGCTTCCGAGATCAGACGAGATCGGGCGTTGCCAGGCTGGTATGGCCGTACGAAATAAGTTGACAACCATAGGCTACTTATCCATATACAGTTTTAGCAATTGACAATTCAAGGTAGTCTCTCTCTCTCTCTCTCTCGTGTCAAAATGAAAACAGCTTCCAGCCCCTTTCATGAAGGACTACTTGTGCATATTGCAAGATGTCAGTTTCTAAGTGAATGAGCAAAAGAGCATACAGCACCTGGTATTCCCAGGCGGTCTCCCATACAAGTACTAACCAGGTCCGACCCTGCTTAGCTTCCGAGATCAGACGAGATCGGGCGTTGCCAGGCTGGTATGGCCGTACGAAACAAGTTGACAACCATAGGCTACTTATCCATATACAGATTTAGCAATTGACAATGCAAGGTGGTCTCTCTCTCTCTCTCTCTCGTGTCAAAATGAAAACAGCTTCCAGCCCCTTTCATGAAGGACTACTTGTGCATATTGCAAGATTTCAGTTTCTAAGTGAATGAGCAAAAGAGCATACAGCACCTGGTATTCCCAGGCGGTCTCCCATCCAAGTACTAACCAGGCCCGACCCTGCTTAGCTTCCGAGATCAGACGAGATCGGGCGTTGCCAGGCTGGTATGGCCGTACGAAATAAGTTGACAACCATAGGCTACTTATCCATATACAGATTTAGCAATTGACAATGCAAGGTGGTCTCTCTCTTTCTCTCTCTCTCTCTCTCGTGTCAAAATGAAAACAGCTTCCAGCCCCTTTCATGAAGGACTACTTGTGCATATTGCAAGATTTCAGTTTCTAAGTGAATGAGCAAAAGAGCATACAGCACCTGGTATTCCCAGGCGGTCTCCCATCCAAGTACTAACCAGGCCCGACCATGCTTAGCTTCCGAGATCAGACGAGATCGGGCGTTGCCAGGCTGGTATGGCCGTACGAAATAAGTTGACAACCATAGGCTACTTATCCATATACAGATTTAGCAATTGACAATGCAAGGTAGTCTCTCTCTCTCTCTCTCTCTCTCTCTCGTGTCAAAATGAAAACAGCTTCCAGCCCCTTTCATGAAGGACTACTTGTGCATATTGCAAGATTTCAGTTTCTAAGTGAATGAGCAAAAGAGCATACAGCACCTGGTATTCCCAGGCGGTCTCCCATCCAAGTACTAACCAGGCCCGACCCTGCTTAGCTTCCGAGATCAGACTAGATCGGGCGTTGCCAGGCTGGTATGGCCGTACGAAATAAGTTGACAACCATAGGCTACTTATCCATATACAGTTTTAGCAATTGACAATTCAAGGTAGTCTCTCTCTCTCTCTCTCTCGTGTCAAAATGAAAACAGCTTCCAGCCCCTTTCATGAAGGACTACTTGTGCATATTGCAAGATGTCAGTTTCTAAGTGAATGAGCAAAAGAGCATACAGCACCTGGTATTCCCAGGCGGTCTCCCATGCAAGTACTAACCAGGCCCGACCCTGCTTAGCTTCCGAGATCAGACGAGATCGGGCGTTGCCAGGCTGGTATGGCCGTACGAAATAAGTTGACAACCATAGGCTACTTATCCATATACAGATTTAGCAATTGACAATGCAAGGTGGTCTCTCTCTCTCTCTCTCTCGTGTCAAAATGAAAACAGCTTCCAGCCCCTTTCATGAAGGACTACTTGTGCATATTGCAAGATTTCAGTTTCTAAGTGAATGAGCAAAAGAGCATACAGCACCTGGTATTCCCAGGCGGTCTCCCATCCAAGTACTAACCAGGCCCGACCCTGCTTAGCTTCCGAGATCAGGCGTTGCCAGGCTGGTATGGCCGTACGAAATAAGATGACAACCATAGGCTACTTATCCATATACAGATTTAGCAATTGACAATGCAAGGTGGT